>NW_009593012.1:20434-82486 GCF_000690535.1 Cariama cristata | reverse complement strand
GAGCAACCTGATCGAGTTGAAGATGCCCCCGGTCATTGCAGGGCGGTTGGACTAGATGACCTTTAAAGGTCCCTTCCAACCCAAACTATTCTGTGATGCAATGCTTCTAAGTGCTGGTGCTGTTGATACCTTGTGCAGAAGACCATCAATCATAGTACTTTAAACAGCTTTAGAGTCGCCAGATTCTTATTTAGATCACCAAGATCCAGAATCTTTTTCTTGCCACTTCTCTGACTTCAGTGGAATTTTAGAGTTGTATTGTTACACAGATAGGTCCTTTGCTAGGGACAAAAGTAATTCGGGTCTTCCATACCAACCTCTGATATCCTATTCATATTTTTCAGACCTTAATGAGTCTCATGGAATGTATTGCAAGCTACAGGGCTTACTTCCAGCACCTGGTCAAGATCATAGGATTTCCACTCCCTCAAGGTTCTTAGAAGGATCCTGTAAGTGTGTCCATATTAGTGTTTTAGTTTAGATCAGGAGTGTGCTTTTGAAGTGAATACCTCAATTGTCCCCACTTGCAGCACTTCAAGTCACATTGTGGAATAGTCTTGGAACACATGAGTTTAATTCCTTTTGAATGAAACTAAACTGGAAGATGCCTGCCAGGTACTGCATCTAATATCCCCATCTGTTAATAATTGTTTGGTGTGTAAGACCAGATAAAGCTACTCAAGGAATCATAGAATCATAGAATTACTTAGATTGGAAAAGACCCTTAAGATCATCGAGTTCAACCGTTAACCTAACACTACCAAGCCCACCACCAAACCATGTCCGTACGCACCACACCTACACGTCTTTTAAATACCTACAGGGATGGTGACTCCACCACGTCCCTGGGCAGCCTGTTCCAGTGCCTGACAACCCTTTTGGGGAAGAAATCCTTCCTAATATCCAATCTAAACCTCCCCTGGTGCAACTTGGGGTCATTTCCTCTCGTCCTATCACTTGTTACTTGGGAGAAGAGACCAACACCCACCTTGCTACAACCTCCTTTCAGGCAGTTGTAGAGAGCGAGAAGATCTCCCTTCAACCTCCTTTTCTCCAGGCTAAACAAGCCCAGCTCCCTCAGCTGCTCCTCATAGGACTTGTGCTCCAGACCTTTCACTGGCTTCATTGCTCTTCTTTGGATGCTCTCCAGCACACAGTAAACACCCTAGTAGTAGTTGTCTGAAAAAAAATCATGGTTTTGCACCTCTTGCCTCTACTCTTAAACAAGAGTCTCATAGAAGCAGTCGTGCTGAAAAGGACCTGGGAGTCCTGGTGGACAACAAATTGAACATAGGCCAACAGGAGGCTCTTGTGGGGAAAAACGACAACTGCATACTGGGGTGTATTAGCAAGAGCGTTGCCAGTAGACTGAGTGGCACTTTTAAATGAATCTGATTTTATTAATTGAGATTAATGGTATCACCAAGACGTTTCATGTAATAGTGAGCTCAGACTCTAGCTGTCCCTTCTGACATTTAGTAGGCACTTTTCTGTTGCATAGGTTATGAGCTAAGTATTAGGCCAACCCTGACGTTTTCTGCATTGTGACAAAATGGCTCCACTGCTTTCTTTGCAGCGGTGGATGGAAGACTTCTTCTTCCAATGCCCCTGAGCAAGACATACAGCATAGTGGTTTTGCGGCCTATAGCTGAGATGGAAACAGGACTTGAGTCTTAAGTGCAACAGAATCAGATCTTGTAACACATAATCACCTCAAATATTTAGTTACTATCAAATGTCTGTGTATTGCTAAAGGAAGGGGATTTCTGCTCATTTGTTAGAGAATGAATGAATGACTCTATTGTTAATTAGAATCAGATTGCAAAAAGTATTTGCATTTGCATGAAGAAACTTCAAATTGAAAAGTCACTGTTCAGTCTTGCCCACAGTTGTGCGCACATACTTTCTAAAATCGGCAAGTGTTGGCTAGCATTGTAGCAGATAAATGACACGTGCACATGTGTCTAGGGGCAAGATTGACCCCACAGGCTGCAAGACTTGCCACCACCTCACTTTCCACATTCCATAGACATGCTGTGGATAAACCTCATTCACACTAATAAGCATGCCTGTACATTTTACAATTATGATAACATTATTATAAAAGTTCTTCTACATACTTTAAACACCTCCGTATAAAGCAAAATGTGACTTCCATTTCTGTGTACATTTTCCGTTCACTCAGGTTTACTTTGGGAAGATTTTTGTTTAATAATGGTATTCTAACTAGAATTATAGAAAATTCATTTTCAGGCATCTGTCAAGGAAATTAACAAGGCTATGTAAGATAGGAATTTTCATCAGATAGTTGCTTAAATACCTGTTTTCTATAGTATGATATCTATTCTCTTGTACTCCACCCTTCCAATATGTCTGTATTTTTGTGTGTTTCAGAGATAGGAAAGATCTGCAAAGGTACAGCCTCAGGAGCTGTGCACAGACTGCCCTGGTAGCTTATGTTTAGGCTCATCCTAGGCTCAAACAGTTAGAGAATTTTCACAGTAGGAACTTGGACTTGTCAGTGATTCTGTATGTGCTGCACCTTTCATGATAGACCTTCCATCTGCGCTCACCAGGGCAAACATCTACATTATGCCTGTGCAGTTGGCCAGATTTGATCTACAAGACCTTCAGTAATGGTCTGCAACTGAAGCATGTGTAAGATACACATCTGTGGCAAGGGGATTTCCAAAATCAACCTTCTGGCTGGCAGGTTAAGGGCCGATGTCCTATGGCCTCACGCCTTGAATGCGTCATGGAGGCTGTGGCCTAACTTGCCTATTTCACCTGCAAGTGAATCACAGGTGCTCAAGAATTACAGCATGTAGATTACATCCAGGCTGCTTGTCATGCACCAGGCAAGTGTGTCCCTGCAGGGCTAGCTCAGGTTCCATACGTGCAAGTATAAATTCTTCGGTTTTTAATCTTGTCGTTGTATTCTCCTGTTGCATCCAGATCAGAGTCGTATTCCCTCTGTGGCCTTTGTATGCCGGTTAGAGGTTTGTTAGAAGAAAAGTTTTTCTTCCTTTAGCTATTTCCAGAAATTTTAGTTTTCTTCTAGGCCCATATAGTTCCCTTCTATGTTGTTATTTACTAACCAGTTTCACGTAATAGCTACGTAATTATATAAAGGCTCCCCCAGAAAGCAAAAGTCTGTTTCATGCCAAACAGATTTTTAGTGGAACACTGAGATTATGTTGACAGTGAGTCATGGTGGAAGGACATGGCAAGCTGATGCACTTTTGGAGGACTGGAGCCAGACACCTTAATTCAGCCATGCCCATTGCCTTCTGTAACAATAGAGCTGAAGCATAAATCAGATCTCAATCCTTTGGTTTTGTTCCTTCTCCAGCATAGAGTTTCTCTGCCAGTAAGCAAGCTGGCATACGCTACAGTTGAGTCTGAACGTGCATTAACATGTAGATAATAAAGGTGTTACAGGAACTACATTTTAAGCTTGAGATTGTGCAAACATGACAGTGCAGATGTGTCCTGAGGAACCAGGAAAGTTTGTGCTGCAGAACAGAGGCTATGGACAGAAAACATCCTTTATTTAGGAGATGACTGTCATTCTGAAGGCCACTGACACATTTCAGGTCTATTGCTTTGTTAATAGCAGGTATTGTAAGAAGGCAGGAGAGTAATTATGTGGTACTGATAGGATCTATGCAGCTTCAGGAACACAGGACCAAACCTGTTCTTAGTTTTGGGAAGGGATTCATTCTCAGGGATTCCATTTTGTTTAGGGTGGGTTGGTTTTGGCTTTTCTCCAATAAATATCCTGAGGTTTGACTGAAGTTTCTCTTCAGTCAAAATTTACATTAAAAAAAAAAAAAAGGCATTTTTTAAGCACATTCTTTTGAAACAAATTATGAGACTACATTAACACTGCCAGTTACGATTCTTTGGTGAATCAAAAGATGAAATGGGAGAAGAAAACCCTCATGAATCATGTGGAAGTGTAGACAGTGTCTGGTTGTGAAAGATTGTCAGTGGCAATCACGGCTTCTTATCAGGGCTTTGAAAGAGGAGGGGAATTATCAAGTTATGATAGTCAAACCATGGACATTCCCAGGTAACTGTCAAAGGCATAAGGCAGATTTTTTTTTTAGTGAGAAATTGCATTTCATTTCCAGAAATGGCTAATAATCTCACTCTACTGAAACTGAAGAGTCTTCAAATTGCACATCTTCTGTATCGTTTGTAGTACTTATCCACAATTTAACTTTTTTTTTTTTTTTTTTTTTTTTTTTTAAATTACAGAGCTGGGTAGTTGAAAGAGGCCTTTCCCTTTACAGGAAAGCTAATACCCTGCCCACAATCCTTCAAAAGATGCCCTTCTTCTATGTAAGACTTATAAATAGGATGAGACATTTGGAAGACAGACAAGTCATGGCTAATGATACGAGAACCACTGTTTTTTCCATAATTGGTTTGTCTTAACAGCAGGGATATAACATTAATTATGATTAATTAGTGACCAGCTGATTATGCTGCTCTGATCAACCTGAACTATCAGTGGTTTAGCAGCAAATAACATAATGCTGTAATAATGATTATATCTACCTACAATTTAAAACATTTATTTACCGTTAGATATGTTTCCCTTACAATTTACTTTAAAGGAGTGCTATTCTCGTAGACAGCTAGAAAGACAAACATTTGATGTGTGGGTGTAGGTGGGCCATATTAAAGATATTTTGTATTATTAGGCCCTTCTCTGGCTAAAGTCTAGGAATTTTGAACTTAATTAAAATAGATAATAAAACATGCTGCTGCAACACTAGTAAAATAACTTCCTTTTTTCCAAAGGGAAGGGAAAGGCTATTATACTGAAGAGGTATACTGTTATTCATAATGCATTTAACATTCATTTTTATGTAATTACTTTCCTTGATTACTTCTACAAGTCAGGGAGCGGTAAAAGAGAAAAACACTACCAAAACATGGTTATGAATCATTATATTTAACTACTAGGATTTCAAGTTCATTTTAGAAGCACGCTAAACTTCATTGGGTTTTGCATATGGCACTTTTAGCTTTCTGTTTCCCCTGGAAAACAAAATAATCAGGCAGTTTATGAAATGCTTTAAAACAAATCTGAATTGCAGTTTCCTTTTCTGAACCTGCTTTATGTTTTCAGTGGGTGTGTTATCAAGTTACATTTCATTTTGGATGCATGAAAACAATTTTAACAACTACTTTCTACCAAAACAAACAGCAGTAGAGCTAATTTGCCATAGAATTATCTACTTAGCCCTCCCTCTTATCTGTGTAGAAGATGTGTCTGAATGGCTTCCGCAGAGCTTGAGAATGCAGCATTTGTCTGCAAATATTTTAGTTGCGGTTTTAATTGCATATAAACATGAACTGCATGAACTTTGGCACTTGAAGGACTCCTGAGAAAAAGCTATCACTAGTAAAATAGGACTGTAAGTAGTCATATATTGTAAGGATATTGCATCAAAGCTGTCACTTGGTAAGCATATCAGCCTTTCACTTCTGTCTTAGAAACCAACAGGATGCTATCTAAGTGTGTTTAGCCAGCTGAAAGCTATCAAGAGAGTTCCTCCAAACAAACGTCGTTTGAATTAATACGTTATTTCCAAACGAGTTACATTGGCAAGGTATAAGGTAACATGTGGTTTAGAAAAATAAACCTAAATAAAATGAAAACAGAAGCAGCAGAAACTCTGTTTGAGTCTTGTATGAACTCTGTGTGGATTTTGTCTCATATGGTAAATGACTGAAAATTAGAAGTAATATTCTAAGGAGAAAAGGTCAAGACACAAAGGAAAAATTTGAATACAGTGGAAGCACCCATTAAGTCTTAGTTAAGTGTGGAAGTGAACGTTTGGTAGCATGTCGGTGAAATTGCTAGACGTTATTATATAGGTATTATTCAGTTCTGATAGTACTACTGGCATCTGTTTAAACAAATTTCCTTTGCACGTGAGATCCGATCCAAAAGCCAACAATGTCAATGGGCCAGTTATCAATTCTGTGATTTCTAAACAGACAGAGGTGAAGACTGGGAGAAGCTGGGGGTATTAGCTGGTGATCAAGAATGACTGACTGAAGAGCTCATGGAAGAAAGCAACCCAGGCATTGCTGCAGTCTGATCACCTGGGTTCTCTAGACATCCTCCAGCCATGCCTTTTCCAGCTTTATTTGACACACGGTATTCTCTGATAAAGCACTTGTTGATCAGAGACTACTCACGCTGGTAGCTTTGAGATAGGAATGAAATGGGACTGTGATAACAACAGGAAATTGCTCAGGTGCAGATTACAGATTCTTTTTTTAGAAAGCTCATCACCACGGGATCTGATCGTGTTCAAGATCTATTCTCAGAACTTTCTGTAAGGGAAGAAAATGCTGCCTGTATTTTTCAAATGAAGGGATAAGGCTCATGAAAAAAAGGTGAGGATGCTGATAGGGGAGGTTTAGGCATAACTGGAGAATGAATCTACAAGTCCACATTTCCTTCAAAGTATTTATTCTGTGTAAGCACAGCTCGTTTAGAAGGACTTTGGGCTCTGATCTTTTGAGCTGCAACTTGCAGAATCAAATCAGTAAGTAGCGCAAGAAGTATGGGAGGTGAAAAGTATGATATATCTCCCTTTCATATATAAAAGAACATTAATGTGGAAGAGGCTAAAGAAATGAGAAATTTCACTGGACTTAACTGATTCTCTGTTTGCTCGTAACCTCAGATTGATGCTAAACATTGATTTGTAAAACCTATACAAATACTTAAATTTTGAAAGTTTCACCAAAAATCATTTAGGTTCTCTGAAAGTCACTACTCATTTTTTTTTAAGAAATAGATATTATTTTAGTATTTTTTATTTGGTGGAACCTATTGGTCAATAGCTAGACATCTTTAACATTCAGTGTACACTCAGTGTTCCGTTGCTGATAAATACACAAAACCATGTTTGTGAAGAACAAGACACAGCAAGGTCTTCAGGAGCTTTTTGGGTTTTGATTATATCTAGTAAGCCATAAAGTTTTCCTCTTTTCCATTTCTTTATGAATTACATATATCCTGGCTATGAAAGTAGACAATACAGATGCATCCTCAAAATGATCTCTAAGAAATCATCTGTTAAAAAAAAAAATGTGTTTGGTTTACTTAATTCACCGACTCCTACAGACCAAATAGATATTTGCCCTTTTTTAAAGCACCTTTGATCTTCCTCATATAACATCTCCTACCACAAATAGAAGAAACTTAGATACAAAGCTGTTTCCAGAAATTATTAGGATCCCTGGATGAGAAATTGCGTTCTAACATTCTTAAACTATTAAAATCGATGTAATCTGTTTAATCTGTTCATTTAAAATTGCTTCTTTCCTCCATCTAGAAATCAAATCAGTGAAAGTATGTTTTATTTTGGTTTCATTTGTTTTTTAAAGAATATTCTTCTTTGTTTAATAATACCACAAACTGGTAAAGGAATAGTCAAAAAAAGGTTGAAAAAGCAAGTTAAAATAAACAAGAAAAAGGTGTATAGTTGTATAACCCAATTTCCTTAAAGTTGTTTAAACACTGTTATGCCCCTTTAGGTCCATTTGGAGTTACAGAGGAGGTACCAGAGAGGATTGACCCCTCAGCTTCTCATTTACACTAATTTTTAGTCTAAACTAAAGTCTAGAGGGAGCCCAAGTTTCGTTTAGACATTCCCTTGGTTGACCTTATCTGTATTTATCTCATTGTCCAAGTTATAGGCATCCACTTCCCTTCCCCATGAAATCCTAGGAGCTCAAATTCACTGGATAGAAATGTATGCTCCCAAAATTTTCAGCAAAACTGTCCCTGGGAACAATCTTAGTATAAATTACTATCAGAGGGATAACAGAACAGGTTTCCAGCATCCCCTTATCCTGCTAGATAGTATCATCTCCATTATTTTTTATACTTACAGTCCTAAAATATCTCTCTTGTGTACAGGCTAGATAGCCATGATCCAACTACTGAAGAAGCTAATTAAATACTGCACAAGATGAGAAAACCCTATGGTTTCAGGTAATGACAAAGACAGTTGTTCTGTGCCAATGCTGTAATTATTTATCCAACCTTTACAGACATGATTGTATGTCCACACAGATTTTACATACCACTATTTTTCATACCACCTGTAATTTAAGAGTCCTCTGGTAACTAATTGTAAACAATTTATCAAGCATGGCCCGTTTATAAAATCTCCTTCCATTCTGGCTTGTATTTAGTATTCATTCACTTTCATCAGCTGTTAAAAAACACATTTTGGAGAGATGTAGGTCAACCAGGCAAGTTCTATTAAAATTTCCAGCATCTTCTCACTCTAGATCATCTCAGTTTAATACTGTTGCAAATTATGATCTTCTTTCAGTTACTGTGGAAGGGGAAGTGCACAGATAATTCCTTGTCATCTAGTATGTGTACCGTGGTAACAATGTGCATCTAATATTGAAGAAATAAAATGGTTAATCCTTTCCTGTATATGCATGACTCCCCTGAAGGACCTCTAGGACCTGCATATACGTAAGGCAAACTTTGTTGTTGAATGCTCATCTCCACGTTTAAGGAGGTAAAAATGGCCTTGGAATGAATGACCAGAGTCATTAGAATTGTACTCAGCAACTAAAATTGTAGCCGATGTTTTATTTTGTAGTAAAAAATTGTGAAAGCTTCAGTTTGAACGTGATATTTGACTGCTGCAAGTCTTACTCTTCAGGATGCTGGTTTGAGTCGTATCTTTCTTTTTTAGACAAGTTAAAACATATTGCGTATTGGAATCCACATATTTAAGCATATTGCTGCCATCATATGGTTATATACTTATTTGTCAGAAGGGTGTAATGAAAGCAGTTCTCCATTTTAAAAGAAACATTGTTATGTAAGGAAGTATGAAGTTGCACCGTGACGAAGCAATGAGTGTAATAAAGTTTCTAATCCTTTTTCATGTTTAGGCTGTGACAGCTCTGCCTGTCTCTGAATCTGAAATACACTGTCTCCTGAAGCTAAATGAGTAAGATGATGTTCTGTGTGATCCATACAAGACGACATAAAGATAATGTACTTAAATATTACTCAGAAAAAATACCGTGGGAGAGAAGTTAGTGGGAGTTTTGCCTGAGTAAGGAGTGAATAAAAACTAGGAAAGGCTGTCAGAACGTATCCCAGGTGGTTACAAAAGTAATCATGTCAGTGTGTTACAGTACGTTAAATCAAATTCAGTCTTACTCCTTTTGTCTCTGATCGTCTGCTTTTCAGAGCTTCTCATGCAACCTTCATCAATTAATACGTTGGCCGTCCTTGACTGATTTTTAAAAATTACATAAATTTTCTTTTCAATCTCAGGCCTGCATTTGTGCTGGCAGGCAAAAGTCATGTTGAAGCAAACGCTCCTTCCTTTCTGATTATTTGTCCCACAGAGATCATAAGCCTAGCCAATCTGACAAACACACAGTAATAACACAGCTAGTAAGAAAAAAAAATAAAGGACGGGATAGGAATGGAAGAATATACTCATATGAATATTTTATTTAAAAACTTCACTTGAGTAGAGAAAACTAGTGCTAAAATTAATGCACTTTTGAACATTTTTGGGAATAGTAAGCATCAGTGTGATGAAAACTGTCAGATTTGAAGACAAAATTGCTTTTTTTCTTTTAACTTTCAGTAGTATAAAATCTCACGTGATCAGACCTGTTCAATTTACCTCAGACCATCCAGCCTGCATTAATGTCTACAACGTGTTATTTACTTTGAAATGATGCTACCGGAAGTGACAAATCTGTACTTACATATTTGTACAAGGTTAATTTAGGGTTAAAACAGCTGATTCATAGTGTTGTAGGAAATACAGCTGAGACAGCTTACTCAGCCACCATAAAATGGATTTTGACCCTATAATCATAATAGAGGAAAACAGCAGAAGATTGATGATTACACTGGACAATCAGTGTCATGAACTTTACGAAGTTCAAAAAGAGGTGTATCTTCCTCAGCTATAAAACAAGGACGTATCATTTCCAGGTGAGCTTCACTGTATTGGTCCAAAATTTCAGAGCAGATCAGCAAAACAGTATATTCGACAGAGATTTCAATCCTTACTAAAACTGCCAGACTGCACTAGACAACAAAGATAAACCTAGTTCTCATAAATATTGGAAACAGATGTTGAAGGCATGTAATAGTTTTATAAACATGAGTTTGGAATTACTACATTGCTCATAAGTGATGAAATAACAAGTGCAGGTTCTCATAACTATGCAGGGGTTTATTGATCCAAAGGAAGAAATGACAGGGAAAAAAAAAAAAAAATCTCTGCAGTGGTGTTCTCTCCCTATAGAAGGATTTCTTTCACCTTTTTTTTTTAATCCATGGGGTTGCAATATGAAACTGTTTTGGCACCTTCCATTGCCTGAGGATGCTCGTGAAGTAGCACAGGCCAGAAGTCTTCTGTTTCACAGGTATCTTTAACATTTGTGCGTAATAAGATTTATAGAAAAGCAGAAGAGGAAGACTCTGAAGTCTCTGGCTATCCCTGCCATATATTATACAAATAAAAGTGAAGTCCCGATTCTTCCTCGAAATTCCACCCCTGTGGCAGCCAGCTGCATACTACTTCTAGCAGGCAACGGAGGTCAGTGGAAGAGGAAAATCTGTCATTGCAAAGCTGAAGCATGCTAACAGAGGATACTCTGTGGCTAGCCTTCTATCTTTCAAGTCAAGAAGGACTTAGAGTATTTCCACTGAGACAACCTTTGGTGACTTGGCGCAAAGAGACGATGTGTTCAGTCCAGCCACAAGAACCCAGGCACTCCGGGCTCACTACCAATACCTTAGAGCCAAAACCAATTTCTTGTGTTCCAACTAGGAACCATTCCACAGCAAGGAACACCAGGGACACATATTGCTGCTGACAACAGCACCTCTTCTTCTGGTATTCTGTTTGTAGGATTTTGGATGGCACCCTGTAGAGTTTGCTTTGAAGTAATCCAGCCCTGAAGCCTGAAAGCAAGGATCCTAACAGCAAATTTCACAAAGGTAATGTTTCAAGCCCAGACAATACAGCATTTTTGGTAGCTTCTGCTACATGATTAGAGAGCAGCTGGTATCCAACATAACCGCACATTTGCAAACATAAGTAAGAAATAGTGAAACAATGAGGGATTTAGTGGTTTTACAATTCAGTTACTATGCCCAACCATGCCATCAGTTTAATCCCAGTTGCACTGGATGAATCAGCGAGATTTCATCCTTCTGCAGTTTCCCCAGACTTTTGGCAAGACACTACTGCACTGATTGTTAGAGGAGTGATAAAATTGTGATAACATCCGAGAAACAATACCTGGATCCTATTACTCCCACTTACCCAACAGTCTCAAATAGACATTCAACAGGAAAGATGACAAGGCAGGTCTCCAACGTAGTCCCCTGTCACAGTGCCCTAAGGGGAAGGAAGTGAATTCACACAAGACATTCTGGGAAAAGCAAATCGGGAGAAAAAAACAGCAATTCAAAAGCACTGTTCATGACTGTTGTGTAATACAAAAGTGAGTGAAACTTCTAAGGGAAGTCTCGCAGTATTACCATAGACATACAGTCATAATTCGTTCTCTGATCAATGGAACCAGTGCAATTTCCGTCCCATAGCCATGCAAATAAAGGGACTGAGAAGGATCAAGGAGCTCTGAGATAAGTAGATCTGTGGGAATTTTCTTTGCCACGGGCTCTGCTGTGATGCGAATGAAAAATAGAATGCAAATAATAGGTTGATAGTTAATCAACTTACTCAGCATCAAGTGTCCATTGTTCTTTGTTACAAAACCAGTTATTACATGTATCTCACACACGTAAAATTGAGTTAAAAGGCTTAAAAGATCATGTAGGATTGCAAAATCATAAAGTACTCAAACTAAGGGACTGTCGCAATTTCGGGTCACCTTTTGTATATCCATTGAGATCATGAGATTAAAGACCATATTGGTTTTTATTTTCTCCAGGGGAATCTCTGTCTCAGAGTGGACAGTCTTCAGTTAATGAACAGGCATGAAGCATCTATAACAAGGTTGGTTTTTTTTCAGTATGTGATTTCATGCCCTGTTTACTGCAAACTGTTGGATCCATGATGTAGAACCAAGATTGCTCATTTCTCTCTGGCTTTTTGTTTAATAATCATGTCTACAGTTTATGAATGTTTCACAAACATTTGTGGCATTATTTTCACAAGACAATCTCAGGGAACACAGTATTATACGTAGAGAACAGAAGCACAAAGATCTCAAGGTCAAAAGTTTGCACTGATTGCGTGGGTCAGATCTTGCATGCCTAGGAGTAGATCTTTTCAGAATGTAAAGAATTATCTACAGCTTAATGTGCTCAAAGCACAGGTCCCATACGTGTCAAATATGGTCCTGAGCTTTAGGCATTTCTATAAATCAGGCCTAAGGCAGACACCTAGAAAATGGAGAATATGCTTATTGATCATCTAGAAAAGACAGATTTAAGTCAGCTGCCCATTATTACACGGAAAGTAGTAGAGTCTAGAAGAGAATCCTCCAGGTTAGTAGGTGATAGCCACGAAGATATTCTTTCGCTTACACTGTGTTCTCTGCCTTATGACTCCCTTTGCCTTGGACTTCTGCTATAGCTAAAGTTTCCTTCATTATACTGAAAAAAACTGGGATCCTGTGGATAAATAACTCTTCGACTATGTAATTAAAGATGATATTATGACCATGTATGTGGTGGCCAAATTAAGGTTGCATAAATAATTCTAGTCTGGGCTTTTCATAAATGTTAACATTTGACCTTATGACCATAATGCATAATTCTCCTGTAATGTTTTATTCCTTCTTAACTTCTTAAGAAATGAACTGGAAAAAAAGTACTGTATTCTGGCAGCATGCGAAATGTCAGCAGGATTGGAACCTAGACCCACTGCGCTGCTTTGTTCTACATAAACTGACTGAGTAATTGATTGCAGGATGACTAACGATTGTCTAGGTGAACCAGCACAACCAGAAATAAGACATTTTTCTACCAAAGTAACAACATGATGCCTGGTAATTCCTGGTTCCACTCAGGCCTGCATTCTGCAGTTTCCTCTTTCCAGTCCCAGTCTCTTTGCCTTCCCCTGGGATTTTTCTATCCCAGACTTAATTTCCTTGAATGGTTGCCACAAGACCCAGCTAATATTGACTGGACATTTGTCCAGCTCTTCTTTCTCCCCTCACTCTTGCTTGTCTATGTGCAGCAGACTGGGAATGTCTAAGCCCAGCTTTCCTGTTAAGCACTTTAGTTGTAGCTTCAGGCAGTTCCAGTCCCAAGTTGATGACAGTGACTACTTATCAACGTCTTCTTCTCCTATGCCCAGACCTCACCAGTATCTCCCCATGTCTCTTTCCTTCCTGTCAAAGGCCAGTTCAACTGTACTCCCTCCTCCAAGCTCTCACAACTTAACCCCTGTTCTTCTCCTCCCCATGTATTCAAACATCCGCCTTCCCTCTCCATGCCTTTCCTTGCTAAAGGGACAAAATGTCCCTCCAGAGACCTGAACCTGACCTGTAAGACTAGCACAAAGCAGTCCTGGCAAATGAAAGAATCTGGCCACTGGTTTTCTTTCCAGTGCATCTCTGTTTCCCACATGATCTGTAAACAGATAATCTTTGGGGTTTGGTTGGTTTTTTTTTCCTCCCCGTTCATGTTGATCAGCTGCCTTCTTGTTTTACTACAGTTCAGCATTATTTAGGTTGATCTGTCTTCAGAGATGTACAGAACACTTACTATGCTGTGAAGCGGATTATGTCAGGAGTAAAAATGCATTCTCACTTAGATATAATCTAAGTTAGATTTCTGGCTCATGCTGTAAGTTTGAGCAGGGCTGGTTTTATCAGTCCTTATAGTCCCCACCCTGTATCACTTTACTACAAAGAGAATAAGATTTTACATGCTGCATAACAGTGTGTTAAGTTAGAGGCAATGGAATGTTTTGCCAATATGGGATTATGTTTATATGGAGGTGCAAAGAACTCCCACACTCCAAACCTGGTGATTAATTGGGTATTGTGGGTGCTTGATGTTTTTAATTTTGGCTTTTAGAGATTAGTAAGCCCTGCCGCCCTGTGGTAAATATTCTTTCTTCATCACAAAAGGGTAAGTATTCCTAGGTTTTGAGCCTATATATTGCTTAATTATGGTTTCATTTGAGAATTAAACCAAAAGAAATGTTGGACTCTGATTGGGAGCATTAGCCATTGTGTTTAGACCAACTTTCAACACAATTTAACTGAATAACTCTCCTTACCTGATTTTTTTTTACATTTTTTAAAGCGAATGTAGTGTTATTCATCTGTTTTGAAATGCTCTATGTTGTTAAATGGCTACGTTTCAGTGGGCTTGCTTTATGAACTCAGTTTCTTTCCACCAACAAAAGTCTATGAACAGCTGGTTCTCAGCAACAGGAAGGCCTTTTGGAGAAAGCTGGGGGCAGAGAACAGAAAGCCATGTCAAAGGTCCTCAACGCTTTCCTCTCCTCCAGGGAACCAGCCAACTCATCCTCAAAATTGCGCGGCGGAGTGAGAAAGCCTACTGATTCACTGTACATCCTGGGCAGTCGTGGCCAGAGCAGGTTCTGTGGGACCCCACCCCTTTCTTGATTCACGGTAACATTTCGTTGGCTTTTGATTGCCTTTCCACATTAAGCAGATGTTTTTATTAAGCTCTCCAAGGTGACACACAGGTCATATTCTTGGGTGGTTACTGTTAATTCAAAATCCAACAATGTGTATTAGTAATATCCTTCCAACACACCTTATTTTGAATTTTCCACCATGAACTTCCTGTGCCATTGTGCTGCCTAATTGCCTAGATTTGTCTTGACTAACTTAAACAACTGCTCGGTTAAATAATTGTTCCTTGTTAAAAAAATAGTTCCATGGCAGATCTTGCCACCATGCTGATTAAGCCCTTTTCCAGAACATTAATGAATATAGTGAAGTTCAGTGTTCTGCTGCTAACCACTGCCATATTGAAAACCGACCATTTGATTCTACTCTGTTTTCTTTTAGCCATTTTCTGATCAAAACACAACTACACCTCCCACCTTACAACTTCTTAGTTTCCTTACTAACCTCTTGTGAGGTATACTGTCAAAAGCACTTTAAAAATCCAAATAAATTATGTCAGCAAAACAACTCTTGTTCCACGTCTGGCTGAATTCTCTCAAACGTTCTCTGAAAACTCTCAAAATGTACTGATCTAATTCAGAAAAAGAGTCAGGAATGCTAGGAAATTATGGCTGATTTATTTGGTTTTAGCAGTTGGCAATAACTGTATTGATGCTATGTCTGGCCCTAAGCCATTTATATTCATGTCAGAAAAATTAGTAGCGTTAATTGTTGCTTTGGGATTCCACTGAGCCCCAAACAGTTTCCGGTACCAAAGGGAGGCAAAAATCTCTCATTGCACACCTGGTCTGTCTGGGAACTGTGTGTTCAAAAGTTCTGGGCAGAGGTAGCCATGGAGGTGCTGGGCTGGAGGTCAAAGAACACTTTTAGAAACTGGATGAGGTCAAACCTGTGTGAAGTACGTCCCGTCACATCCCACAGTGTCTGCCTTCCTGCTGCCAGAAGGCTTTAATTGATTCCATGGAAATCCTCTCACAACTGACCTAACCTCTTCCCTGCCAGTTTTATATGTCTGGGGGACAGGAAATATTTTTGGCAGGGAGAAGACAGAGAACATGCTGAAGGTAACAGAAAGCACAATCACAAAGGGATGAAATTATTTTATTGGAGTTTGTAAATTGACTGGGGGAGAGGGGAAGTAACCTGATTCTGCAAAAGATAAGATGCTAGATAAGGATGACGGTATGTTCTTTCTTGCTAAGAGATATAGTAACCTTTAAGGAGAATGCCTCTTACCGTCTACAGGATTAAGTTCCATTCAGCCTTTCAGCTTCCAGTATTGAATTGACATTGCACATCTCACCTCAAGGATCTGGCCTGGAATACCAGCATCACATAAAAGTGATCTGAAGAAACAGTCGCAGTTCTTTCTTTTAAAATTCCATTGTCATTCATCAGTGTGCACTTTTACTCAATAACCTTTCCTAGCTGCACCAAATACATACATTCTAAGCAAACCTGAAAAGGGACTCACTTAATGTCCGGGAAATAGTTACCAACAAGTCATGGTACGCTTCCTGCCAGTTCACAAGAACCCTTTTTTCCAAAATGTGAAGGTTATATTGCTGCTTAGTAGAGTCTAAACTTCAAGAGAAATGCTGAAAATCTCTCTTTTATCTTGGCAGAGAAGAACAGCACCACTGCCATACTCCCAAGCTACAATCTAGAAATGCTTTAAACTGAAGTGTATGATCCAAACACTGTTAGAGTTGCAAGGTGAAAACTGGCTAGACTGGGAACTTCTTTTCATATACCTGCAGTTTTGGTGGTATCAGGAAACACCTGCTCTCACATTTCATGTGTCTGCAGTTCATATTAAGTAAATTTCCCTGCAGATGAAAAATTACCTTTTATGTAACATAAATTTGGATGATAAACTAGTTAAGTTTCATCTCTTTTGGTTTCGTCTATCACATCACTGAACGACTTATGGAAGCGGTTTAAAATCTGTGAGTTAAAGCCTGGCCTCTTTTATGCTAAGGGGAGTTGCACCGTCAATTTCTTTTGAAATGGTATTTATCAGAGCATCAGCCTTTAAGTGATTCTTCTGCAGTGATGTCAAGCAGGAGCAATGCCATTGAAGTCCTTAATATAATGCCAAAGCAAAGTGAATGAAAACCACTGCAAAGCATAGCTGTTGACTCAGTGGCGTTTCTTTTTTTGACTAAGGCATCTGTAGCTTTGTCAATAAGAAGTGGGATAAATTAGCGTTTGTTGAAATATGCGTTGCCCTACGTTACACATTGCTGGCACAGAAACTAGTTCTTACACCTAGGCAGTTTAAAACCAGCTTGGGAACATCTATGTCATGCTGCAAAAGCAATGGCTGCGATGGATTGTCGAATGTCCTTTATCTCTTTTCTTCTTCTTTTAACGTAGACTTATTTCATACAATGCATGGCCCACAGATGGCACCTGAAAGTACAGTATCTGTTCCAAAAGAAATTCCAGGCTCCTTTTTTCCCCTCATCTTCTTCCAAGAGAAAAAAGCACACATATTTTTTGTGTGTTATGGCCGTATGTAGGACACCACCCACAACCTCACCCTTTTTTCCCCTTCCATGGCTAATCTTTTCACAGGGTGGAGAGGGGATGGGATGGGAAAAAGAGAGTTGCTTTCATGTTTTCTAGCAATGATTTTGTCTACAACTATTTCCTTCTTGACTTCTTACTCACTGTTTATGAAATTTCCCTGTACTTTAACAATAGTATTGTTGCCACAGCTGCACTGATTATATTTCCCTAACTTCTCTCATTTTGGGGCTTGGAATCAGTGTGGTTTGTTTTCATACATGGTAACTTGGAACAGCCTATAATAACATTACAGAAAGCCTTGATAATATAATTGTAATGTGCACACACACTACTTTCTCTGCTTTTTTGTCTCCACGATCAAATACCTAATTTGTTGGGGTTATTTTAATGCTCTGTCTACAACAAAAAGTGAAATGCTGATTCCAGATAGGAACATTACAAAACATAGACCTTTAATAAGCATATTAATAAAGGGTCAGTGAATGTTTTAAGTATTTCATTGCACAGCCATGTATCTTCATGTGTTGTGGGGCTTTTTAATCTGCTATATCTATTCTCCTCTTCAAAATAAAACAAAAATACCAAGAAAACCATTCAACGTGTGCAATACATTTTGATTAGTTTTATTTTAGGTTGTCAAAAATCTTGTGCCCTTCTCAGCTGATACTCAAAATAAAGATTTGGTTCTTATTTATGCTAAAACCTGTATGAGCACTTTTGCAAGGCAAAGGATGCTGACAGTGGAAGGTTCATCCCCACTCTGCTGAAGTTCACCCTTTAGACTTCAGGACAAGTACCCCTTTGCTGGAACATCACTCAACATTCTTGGTGTCCTTAAATAAGAAGGATGTATATTAAATATGTCCATTTAGAAAGTCCTTCATGTGCTGGATTATCACCTGGAGACATATAGGAGTATGTAATGAACAGCTACTGCAATCAGCAGTTCCCCAGCATAAAAATCTGGGTTATGGGACATTTATTTAGACATATTAGGTAATGCAACAGGACTGTCTCACATTTAGATTGCATCAGATACCTGTGCAAGTCGTAACACACTGGATACTTTCCGCTGTTTCCAGGGCTGATTAGTGCTGACAAAAGATGGCTCACTGACAGTCAAGGGACACAAAAATTCCCTTAACCTGCAAAACCCAGACAGGATGAAATGTGGAAGTCAGGACATCACCCTCCTGTCTTGCTTTGCTGCACAGAGACTGTTAGAGAGTTTTAAGGTGTTGGGACAGAGGATGAGTGATCGTGCACATGTTCTGGGTTGCCCTGCCAAGAGAGGCACGATGCGACAAAAATCTTGAGCAAGCTGGGCAGGCCCCTTGTTGATTACAAGCAAGACAGAAGAAAATATCTTCTACTGTTGTCCTCCATTAAAAAGTTCTCTCTACAAAGACCCGTACACTAATGTCACACAGAAAAGTAAAAGGAATTGGATGCTGATGGTGTTCCATTGTTATCACTCAATCAACCAGGCTCAAACAAACAGCTTTGAAGCAAAGCAGAGACTGGGTTTTGGGTTTTTTTAATTATTCCATTAATTATTCCATTCCTCATGTTCTACATAATTCATCCCAATTACAATATTTTTCCTAGCATGTGGGATATAAATAAGGTAGTTATTAAATCCAAAGTCGATGAACAGCCTTGGCTGTTTGCTTGGCACCATTTGCTTTTATAGATGTTCTCTATGTGATGACTTCTAATGAACTGGAATTGCAGCATTCACGGTTTCTTTTTCTGGTGTCACCACATATATTTAACTGATAAGAAGCAGGAGGCAGCATGTATTAATTCCTAATACATTAAAAAAGAAAGTGAATTTAAAATCCAGAAGGCGAGTTTTTTTGCAGCTCCCTAGTAATTGCTTTTTGGCAAATTATGTTTGAAAGGAGAGCCAAAACCCCTTTAGAACCAAGCCTGGGAACCAGATTATATGTTTCAAGGTTAATCAATGCTCTCATCATCACATACTCTCATGCATTGTCTAGCAGACACAGAAAAACCTTCACACAATTAAAAAGCAGGATTGTCTGCACAGGCCACAATAGATTTTTCTCGCAAATAAGTAGATGGTTTTAAAAAAGTCTCTGATGTTGAAAGAAAGTGTTTGCACCAAACAAATTAGAGACATCATCAGTCAAGACTGTTTAATACTAGTCAAAATAGCTCCCTTGCAATAAACTGGCAAATTGAACATCAGTTTAAGTTACCCTTTTGTTGTAAGCATACTAGTTATACATGCCTAAGGGAGTCTGTTGTAACTTGCAGATACTTAACTCTGTTTCAGATGACGTTTTCATTTGATTTTATGAACAGAATTTTCTATTTCTCTGCTTTTCGCAGGTTACCTTGCCTCTTACCTTATTGAACATGTTTGTAAGCTACCAGATGCGCGTCTGAAAAGAAAGCCATGCTGGTGACTGCAAGCTAAGGCCAAACGATAAACCTCTTGTGAAATTGGTGTAATATTAAAGCATACCTTATACAAAGTTGCTCAATTTTTATTGAAGTCGAAGGCTTTCTCTTAATATGGCATCAAAATTTACAACTGTCCTTTGAATGCACTACTATTTTTACTCCAGTGGAAAAAATCTGGAGAGCCACATGTATGCTACACTTGTAATTTGAGTATCAACCAATTGTCATGAGGTTTGAGCATAGCCCCAGTTCTCCTATGAGCTCTGAGCAATTCATTTCCATATTTCTCTTGTTGATCCCTATTTTTGCACACATCCGTGCTGCCTGGTTTCTTCTAATATTGGAAGCAGAAATGCTGAAACAACTCAGAGGAAATCATGCAGATTTGTCTGGAAATACTACTATACTTCCCCCCCCCCCAAAAAAAAAAAAAATTTCAAAACTGCATGCCCAACAAATTTGGGAAATGTTTACTTGTTTAAGTACTTTCCTGAACCTAAACTACCAAACTCTCTGATACTGATCAATTGGACTAATATAAGAGAATTCATCCAGTAGAGATGTTCTTGCAGAGGTTAATATTTAGGTCAAGGGGCACGAAGATCTCATCGCTGTTTCTTCCTCTTCTGATGTGCTGAAGAGAAAGCCATGTGACCTCTCTAGGCTATGTTCTATAACCCTGATGTTGAGAAGTCAGGGGAACTATTGCAAAATAAGGTATGGCTCAGTGTGAATAAAAGGGCATCAGGAAGTTTCTCTTTACCACTACATTTTTAAAGGCATTCCAGTGCTTTGATTCAGTGGAAGTTAGGTACCTTGGTCCCTTTTGTACTCCCCAGTGTGTCTCTCTGAATTTTTGGGTAATTACACCACTTAAAAGAAAACATTGATATCTTAGACTTTGGGGCTATAAATATTTCTGCATGTGCTCAGCTTTAAGCACAAGAATTGATTCATTTATGTCACCTGATCCCAGATCTAGCAACTCTGAGGTTTTATGCAAAGATAGAAATATTTGCAGGTCAGAAGTCTTATTTTCCCAAAATCAAATAACATTGGGGGGGGGGGGGTGGGGGGGGAGTTACGGATTCATCTGCAGCCTTCTTAAAGTATGATGTGATCCTCACACACAGAAGCAACATCATTTGGTGTAGCTCTTACGAACAGGGTTCAAATTTGAATTCAAAGGTTCTGCATAAAAAAGGTAAAAACTCCTGCTATTCCGTGCTTCTGCTTAAAGTTAAGCAATAAATTGTATTAGTTTATATCTGTAACAGGTCACTTGATGAGGAATACCCTGCTTGCTAGTTAGCCTAAAAGGAATATTCTCCATATTTGTCTCTTTTGATAACTGAATGTATTAAAATAGTTACAACGTGATAACTAGATTACTAGTTTTAGAATGAAAATGGCTACCACAGGGCAAGGAAGAAAAGTCTTTTTTAATTCGTATTAGTGCTGAGTCAGTCTAATCTATGGCACAAGATGGCTGTTATGCTCACATAAGTGATTTGGGTAGTGAAATATCCTCCCCCTCACATTACAAATGTCTATCAACAAGAAAAAAAAAAGGTTACCTAATATGTCATTCGAAGATAAAGTCAAGATGTTCCAAGTATATTGGTTTTTTCCACTGAAAGTGAATTCTAAGTTACGAGATCATTATCTCTTCCTACGTTGTTTTGGCACTCTATCCAATATTAAATGTACATTTTGTTTTCTCCAGAAAATACATTAATAAATTTTAAATCTTTTTTTCTTTGTAGCTGTAAAAATCGCATGACAATTTGACTTTGCAAAACAGTGAACTAGTGCTTTGCATCTTTTAGTGCTTTACCTCTGTACCTTAAGATCTCCTTAGGAAAGACAATTGTACAGTCTACATTCCTGCAATTACTGTATATTATATTTAATTAGAAGTGATCTATTGCTTATTTAAAATAGACATAACACATTTTGTCAGATTATTTTGAAGAACAGACACAGAGAGCCTGTAATTATTTTTCTAACTTGTAAAGACAGAGAATGGCATTTTCATTAAAAGACAGGTTTAGAATTCCCAGGAAGACTGTGAAATGTGGAAACTGCTACCAAAAACTTTAGCCTTAAGAAATAGTCACAATGAATAAAATGCCTTTTGCTTTGCAAGACAGGAGAAAGCAGGTGACGTTCACACAACCTGGCAAAGAGGTATCAAAATAGAACATCCCTCTAGGAGAGAGGATAATGGCGTTTTAGAGAAGTTTGTGCTGAGAAAAGAAAGATCTGAACTGACTTCATTGTATGCTTTGGGGAGGATACTATAGCTACTGCTGGCAGCCTATGGGAAGCTTGACAGTCACCTTAATCAACGTTCCTCTGTATTTCACTATTCAGGCATCCGGGCTTCGTCAGGAGAATGTTATGACTCCTTTGCTCCATCGTTACTGTTTACCTTTGCCAGACTTTCCTCTATCAAACTATCTGTCTTGTATTTTACACTGAAGGAAGACAAAAGCCAGGGATGAGTCTAGTCACTAGAAATCTATCTTATTAATCTCTAGCTTGTTTGAACAGGAATCTGCTTTCCAATAATGTTACCACTGGGTCTGTTTTTTTCATGTCACTTAACTCGCCCGTTGCAAAGAATATACTAGAATTTAGACAGACCACAGAGGTAGGTCTCTCAGAGCAGCTTGCAACACACTAAGTCACAAAATAATATTGAGTGATTACTTTAGAGCATGCTTCTTTTTGGAGAAAAGCATCATTCGTCTATGCTGTCTTTATCAAGTTAAGGACTGTAGAGCCACTGGTATTTTGATAGCTGTATTTTTTCCTTCTTTGTCCAAAACAACATGGCTATAAGTTCCACCTTTCTCCCATCTTTCTTTCACTGATGATAAAAGAGCACTGGGGGATCTAGGGTGGTCAGGCAGGGTAGTGATCATATTTTCATACGCCATCAATAAGTATTAGCTCTTTTTCTGGAAAAAGAAAGATGTTGGAAATGGGAGATGTTAAGAAAACTTAAATACTTCTGTAGTACTGAAAGTCTCCTCAGACATACCCCACATTGGATCTAAAAAAAACATACGGAGAGAGAGCATTACTCAGCCCAAACATTGCCGGGCTCTCTGCTGCCTTGCAGAGGGCTAGCTCACCATCAATAAGTCAGGGCCTAACTTTCTTCTGAAGTCATCAGTTACCAAGACACATGAACACGAATGTAATTTAGTAAATGGGCTTAACTATTTATTTTCCTACCTGAGAAAACATATATTAAGAAGAATAAGTCCCTCTGAGAATTTATGGCACCTACCCCAAATGGGCCTGACAAGAACCATTGAGAGACCGCAACTCTTCCACATCCACATCCTTTCTACTCCACATCTGCCCCTTGGCCACATCAGGCAGAGGTAAGATGAAAGAAGACACAAGACTCTATCTCCTTCACTAATTATTTGTGTCCTAGTCTTACTGACTATCCCAATGAAAGGATGGCCTGCAGAGGATCCATGAACACAGGCCTTCTCCAGGTCCCTTTCCAGCCACATGACTACCTCACAGACAGCTGATGTCAGTTGGTAAATTAATGTATTTGTGCATTTGGATATGGGATCTAGAGGGGGTCCCACATGCTCTAGAAGACTTGCTTAGGACATAAGACTGATTTCAGGTGGGAAATACCGAATAGGTGGTTTTAGTTTGAGGAGGGAGATTGTTCTTAAGAAGCAATGCAAGCAATGCAATGCAGTGATTTCAGGGGGAGGTTATTTTTAACTCCAGGTCTAGTTCAGATACGTTTATAATAGTGATGAGGTCGGGTGATATCTGGGTAAGAGACTCATCTTTGTTTCCACACCTCCTGGCATGGATCAGGTTTTCAAGAGTTCCTGTTCCAGCGCTGTCAACACTGGCCTCATCTTCAAGTTTTTTTTAGTTCTTTTTTCCCTTCATGATGATCATGGAATATACTACTCGCTCTAACTCAGCTCTGTGGGAGGAAGAGTGAAATCAGAACAATAAAGACTGAAAGGATATAGTAACAGAGATGTAATGCTGGGATAGAGTGAGGAGAAAAAGTAGAGCAAACGCTGGGTGCAAGAAACCTTCATGGTAGAGTGGGAAGGTCTGTGGAATCAAAAGGACGGACTTCAAAAATAAACAAGTTTGGAATGTTCAAAGACATAACAAGTTACATTCTAATAATTAGCCTAAGAAAAACAAGCCCAAATGGGGAAAGAAAAACCTCAACACCAGAACCAATCCCCCTTGCCCCCCCAAAAAAGCAAGGACCAATAACACAGTGAGTAGGTTATTTATAGCCGTCACGGCATGTAAGTCATGCTGCATACCTTAATTTGCATTTAATATTTAAGAAATAGTGCTAGTTTCTAACCCACAACAATTTCCTCCTTTGCTTGGAGGGGGTGGGTGTGGTATAGCCACTCATCACCTAAGATCTGAATATTTTCTGAACATAATCAAAACCAACAGTGAAATTCAGAGATTTTCCGACAGTTGCTTAGAGTCCTAAGATAACCTAAACCACTTTTTTGGGTACAAATTTTACTTTTCTCACACAACTTCTAAATTTAAGTGAGGAGAATCAACAACTCTTATAAGACCTCACCTCCTTTTTTGGCTGCAGATATTATTATTATTTATCAGCAGCTCTCTGATGGCCCTTTCTATGTGATACTTCATGAACACAGAGCCCTTGTCCTAAACAGCTTCCAATCACTGGATATTTGGACTAACCTCAAGTAATGAGGAAATAAAACCACCACTTAGAACACTGATGAAATTCAGGGTGGGAGCACTGGCATAGAGTCATTATCAGATTTTGCCCCTAAGCCTGCACACATACCCACGGTTACATTTAAATACTTTCAAATGAGATAAACTTCTATAAAATAAAATCAGACAGAAGCTTTTTTCAAATGGAATTAGGAGCCATCCAATACTGAAATGTCTAGCATGCCTGTATCTTGACAAGTCTTCTTTCATGATTGGTGTACAAAAAAAGAGCTTTTATGTTACTCAGAGCATCTTAAACAAGAGGGACATTAGAAAATAATAGTAGACTTGTTCATATTAGGGCAGAATATATAAACCACAGTATCTCTGTGAGGAAATAGACTTCCTGTCTGCTGGTTTTTGTGTGTCTAATTAAGTACAGATTTTTTGGCTACTAAAACATTTTTCCAGAGCTACCAAGAAATAAGACCTAAACAAGTCAAGTAAAGCCATGAATGGATAAATACTGTGGTACTCTTTCACAGTAAATCTGGAAACATCCACATGCAGGTAAGCCGAGCTCTTCTAACATGGCTATTTTTCAGCCTTGCTATTTCTAACAAGCTCTTACTTAGCTGTCCTGGAAAGACCATCTCCAAGCAAGTGTTGTTTTCACTTTTGTGTGGTCAAGAAAATCACTGTAATTCACCTTTTTATCTTGTAAGTGGCTCCATTTAAAAAGAAATGTTTGTACCAAGCAGACGATCACGCAAGTGTCTCCAAAGCCGCCTAGCTGCTAAAAAATACAGAAGGGATAGAAAGGGGCAGAGAGAATGAATGGAGCAGAGAATTGGGATCCACAGTACTGAAGACTGAGGTTCTGCCCCCACTTTGTGAATTCCTAGCCAGGGGTCCATGACAGCAACTACACTCAAGTTTGTTCTCTTTAACTGACTGACATCACATCACAGGGTGTACTCTGTGACTCCTACAAAGAGCTATGAAGGGTCTGCTGTTGCCTGGTAGATCCACACAGGTTCCTGTGCACTTTTGACAGTGGGATTTCCACTGCACACCACATTCCCGCAGCACTTCCGCGCATATATATTTTGATTCATAAGTAAGAAGGATCACATAACTTAGAGCAGAATTTTCTGCACGCCTGTTCCTCCCTGGAGCATTGCCTACGGCGCTCTAGGCACATCTGACTTACAGATGAAGCTGGGGGGTATACGCAGAGATTTTCAGTGAAGAGGAAATGGCAGTGTTTCTTCATGGAGATGTGAGAAGCAGTGGAGTTTCCAAGAGGGCATGCTATATACTAATAGCTGACATAAATCGAGGGGAAACAATTTACGCACATTTTAATGGTACTACAAAACTGAGGAACTCTGCTACCGATCCTGACCACCATCTACTGGCAACTTCTCTATTCCATTTGTATAGATGTAGAGTACTCATGCAACCCATAGAGACTCCTTTTTCTGGCTAACGAGTTACCACCTCCATTCCCTTCAAAATGTTTGAAAGGCTTTTTGGACTGTTTTCCTTGCCCTCTCACCATGCAAAAAGGACACTCTAAGGTAAGAAAAAAACTCTGTGAATAGGTCTCCAGAAGCTGATTCCTACCACCATTGGCTGATGGGAGTATTTCTTATGGAAGGAAATGAAGCAGCAAACTGGCTCAGAAAACACCTGAATTGACCAGTATCTTTTCCAGGAACTCACACAGAACCCAAAGCACAATGGCATAAAATACTGGAAATGGCAGTAGAAAGCCCAATCTTGGGACATTCTCAACGAAGTTTCCAAAAGGAAGAGGCTCACCGGTGAGTTTGGACTTGGTTTTGCAGACAGATGTGTGAAGTGAAACATACGGAACCTCAGAGAGGAGACAGATTTCTTTAATCCCAACGACATAATGACTGCTTTGAGAATTTATGCAAAGTGACAGATCAGGGAGACACTTAGCGCTTATGTTAAGAAGTCAAAGGATGCTGTCACAAAGAAGGAAATGATAGCAAGGTCCTTTGCTTGCTCATTAACCACCTCGCAGTCTTCTGGGACATCCTTGCAGACCTTGCTACAGCAGCATAGGGCTTTATCCTGTTACACAGTTTCACAAGGGTCGGTTACTACTGTTGCTCCGTAATGAAATGTAATAACAACTAGCTACTTCTTAACTCTTGCATTTCCAAATCCAACTTCTTTAGAACACGATGTGCTTTAGAACAAGGCACCTTCTCACTTTTACAAGATTCACAACTGGCTAGAGAACAAGTTCTTAGATGAAAGTTTGCCTTGCTCTACTGATGGACCAAGAACTTCATCACATCTCTAGCTCTCCGTTTTTACAAATGGGAAAACTGTAAATAAATACCTTATCCTGAAATTTGGAATTTATCCATTCTGCATCCAGAGGACATCAACTGGAGAGCAGTCATAACAGTCAAGCTACTAATTTCATTTTCAGATAGGAGTAAGTTGAGAAGTTGGATACAAAAACATGGGATTTTTAATATGTGTGGTTAGTGCAAGAGTGAAATAAGATTAAAGATTCATCTTATTCATCTTAATAAACACAGGGAAAGCCACAAATAGTATTCTCATATTCTTTTACTTTTGAGCCATGGGCCTAAAAGGTATTTTTAATGCAGAGGAACTAAATCATGCTTGTCCAATGTATTTTCCATCAGCTTGAAGTTATATATCACTATGCACATTTACATGTATTGAATCTTTCTGCAATATCTTTGTGGCTGATAGCCAGTGGGATTAATGGAATGTATGAAATACCAGAGAAACTGTGTAGATTGAACCCCTAAAACAAAAGCGAGAGAGCAGGGTGGTCCTCTGAGTTCAGTTTTCACTTAATCTACTGAGTCATTAGGTGACCTTAGACAAGCAATCTGACCTTCTGGCACTGTAAAGTAGTGTAAAATAAAATGTGGAAGATTTAATTGCTGCGAAAAGAACCGAGTCATTTTGGTAGGATAGTACCCCCTAAGCACCCTGTCTGCTCATCAGAAAAATCCTAGATAAGGCAAGACGTTAATATGCTTTTGCTTGTGTCTGTAGTGATCAAACTTGGAAGAATAGTTATTCTTTGAAGGTATTTGCCAAGCCTTGCTGAGCTACTTCCTCTCCCTGCAGTGTTTCTCTTTTAGACTTCTCCATTGCCAGATTGAGTTATAGGTTCAATGAAAAAAAAAAGATATATATCTGCCACCAGGCCTTTCGATGATTCCAATTTTTCTAAGCTTGGGAATCAGAAAAGCTATTTCAGAGGAAGCTAATGACTAGGTTCTGAGCCTATTCTGAAAGCAAAATTTTGAGGTTTGAAGGGTCCCTCTGGTTTTACTTTTTTTTGGTTTTGTTTTTTAATGTCTGTGAGGTGAGCCCAAGGCCAGATTGAGGATTGCATCAGGAAAATGGAAAGACGAAGAGAAGAGAGAAAGAATGGCCTCAGCCCTAAAATAGCACTGTAAAGGGCGTTTTACTTGGAACTTTCTTTCGGCTGACATCAGTCAGGGTAAGAAAAAGATTTTAGTTCAAAAGTGTAAAGCTGAAACAGAGCATTTAAGGCCGGATGTAACACTCAGATCTATTTGGTGTCTTGAAAAAAAATGAGGTTCCACCTGGACCAGAAGTTTAATGTTTTTTTCAACTTCAGAAACATTTGGTTTGTTTTGATGTCTTTGACCCTGGAAAAGACAAAGGCAGCACACAACTCAAGACACACTCAGAAAAATAAAAGGAACTGAAGTGCAACAGCAGCTACTGGGTTCTTTTATTCCTGGTGAGCTGGAAATTTCAGGAAAAGCCAGTTTAGAACAGTGGGGTTTTAAGCCAGGGTACTGATAACCTCTGATGTCCAAAGCCAACACCACTGGGAATTTTCTAGCAAAGCCAACAACACTGAAATTTTTTACTATAATGTATAAGCAAGGGACCATTTCCTTTTTGTCCAAAAGCTACAGTTTCATCAATGGAGGTCCTTCAGCCATGGCTTGTAAACCAAAGTAGGCTTTTATGCATATTTTCACTAAGCAAGACAACATAGCAAGCCTGGGAGCCACATAACTATGGCTGTGCTCTTCAGTAGAAAAGAGGTTTGTTTGAATCTGTGCATGCAATGATACATCTTAGGTCTACCCTGTGCTCAGAAAATTCAGTGAAACTATCATGTTACCCAGACCAAGTAACCCTCTTCTTCCACCAAACTGTCGGTCACCGATTCAGGTTGTAGTGCATAAATTTGACAGCAAGCAACTTGCACATAAAATGTCACCTAAACTTCAGCAGTGAACATCCTTCCTCCAAACACAGAAATGGGTGGGAAAACAATGCCAGCATCAAGTACATAATGGGAAGAACATAAGTAGGATCTTGGGCCAAGTGACAAGACCCCTCAGTGATGAGGAATAGGAGGATTTGTTACTTATTCATTCCAGTTGTTTGTGTTTCTCATATGCTTTTATGCAACCAGAGATGGTTTTCAACCCTAAATAGCTCTCCATAGGCTAACCCCAGCAGTAAAGGGATGCTGGAACAAGTGTTCTCAAAACAAGATCAGACATATACCCCAGTTCCTTATTATAAAAATTAATGCTATCTCCAAGACATTGGCTTCTTTAATTAAGATGTGTGGATGAAGTGGTCCACTGGCAAGTGAACGGATTGATAATCTGCTAATCACTTTCCCTAGTTCATAATTCTAACCACTATGCTACTTAAACTGTGTTTCATCTTTGTACTAACATTAAATGGAAAAGAAGGGGTGAGGGAAAAGAAAAAACAAGTCTTTTCATCAGGCAGGTTTGTACATGCTTAGCCAGCTCTTCTGTTCTGGTTTTAAGGCAGAAGAAAAAAAAAAACACTGAAACATAAAGCAGTGTGGATTGTATGGAAAATCTGACTCAGATCAAGTGCCTGGCCAACACCACAAAATGGACTGGAGACAAATCTGATAATTAGAAAAAGCAGTGAATAACAAAATATTTTTGACTCATGCCATATCAGGCAGACTCCGAAAATTCTCAGAGGCAACAAAACAGGATTTCATTCCCCACAGCTTATTACAGTTTTATGCTAGAGCAATGCCGCTGATTTCAGAGGCATTACACTGGTGTAATACTGGAGTTGGGAGTTAAGCCCAAATTCACCTTATTCTCCCATGACAATTAATTTTCACAGCTATTTACTCAAATTGCACAAACAACCAGGTAAACCGGGAGTGACCACGCTTACGTCAATTTTGTACAACTGACATAAACAAGATTAGAAACACTCCTATTGTATTAAACTGATTTACAGTGCCTGGAGTTTGTTTTTGTTTTCTTTTTTAGACCAACTGTCCAGGGTAAACACATATGCTGACCACTCCACAGCAAGGGTGGGATCAACATCATGACCATCATACAAGGGATACCATATAGGGATATGTATGTCTGATGCCTGGTTTTCATCTGCTGCTGCCACTGCCACTGCCAAGTCGAGCAGGTAGTGGAGGTTGGAAGGCACAGTGATAACGGCTGAAAAAGAGAAAAGATTTGCCAGAAAGTAGTCAAATAAGAGCGAGAGAAGAACAATGCTCCTGTGAAGGAGCCAGAGCACAAAACAAGGACAATACCAGGTAAAAGAACCCAAGAAATAGCTGGACCAAGCAGTAAAGTGGAGAGATGAGGAAAGCCTCCAGAAGAAGCCAGAGCTAAGAGATGAAGCAGGAGAAGGTATGAAAGGGGAAAACAAGTACCTGAACCAGAATCTGAAATGAGGTAAGGAGATGCAGAACAATCTCTTGTTGCACAGTATATTTACCTCCATTCAGAGAAGCAAGATGACAGTAGTCATAACAAGCACAGGGACCTTCACTGTACTTACCTGGATGCTTTAAATGGCTACAGAAGATTAATGTCAGTCTTTAGAAAGCAGTTGTCTCTGTTACACCCTTTTTACACATAGCAGGATTGCTATTTCTGCTGAAAGAGAGTCTTAGAGTTATCAGAGACATCCAGTGTGGTCTCACATGGCTCCATTCTTTCTTTGGAGGTACATGAGGAAAGTCAGGTGAGCAGAGAGTCAATCCGTGCTGCCCCTCTCCCCAGAATGTTTGATTCTTATGGGATTCACAAGTATATTTTCTCACTTTCCTGAATAATAATGAACAGCAAACAAACGTTTCATGTAACAATTCTGGCTGGAAGTTTCTTGGGCTATGACAGTGTATAATGGCCACTCTGCTGTGACAGTGTGTAATGACCACTCTCCCAAAGGTCTCTGTTGACTTACGCCTTCCTGCCTTTCTCTTTCTGGTACATCACTTGTAGAGCAATACATGAGTGATCCAGAGGAATGGGGAAGTGCATGTGAGGGCATCTTGTAACCTCTGGCTTGGAAGGAAGTTTCCCATGTGTAACTTGCAAGTAGGAAAAACTGGGGCTCAGTGAGGAACTCCACCTTTTCTAAGCTACAGTGAGCCGTCCCTGACTTTGTAATTGCATTGGTTTTACATGGCAAGGTTTTGGCAACAGGGGAGCTGCAGGAGTGGTCTCTGTGGGAAGAGACATGGGGCTGCCCACCACAGTACACAGCTGAGCCCGTCAGCCAAGCTGGTGGCACCTCTGGGAAAACATAGTTTAAAAAAGGCTAAAATTCACTCATGGCAGTGTGAAGAGTGAGGAAATTAAGCGTGAGAAACAACCCTGTGAATATCAAGGTCAGAGAAGGAGGAGGAGATGCTCTAGACACCAGAGCAGAGATTCCGCTGCAGCCGATGGAGAGGACCATGGCGAGGGAGATACCCACACTGCAGCCCATGGAGGATGCCACGCTGGTGCAGGTTTATTCTGAAGGACTACGGCCTGTGGAGAGGACCCACAGGGGAAAAATGTGTGGAGGAAGGAGCAGTAGAAAGGAACTCTTATGGATTGACCCCATAACCCCCAGTCCCCAACCCCTTGCACTTCCCTGGCAGGTGAGAGGGGAGGATGTAGAGAAGTTGGGATAGAAGGAGTGAAGTTAAGCCTGGGGGAAAAAAAGGAGGCTTTGTTTTAATTTTTGTCTTTGCTTCTCACCATCCAGCTCAATTTTTATTTGCAATAAATTAAATCAATTTTCTGCGCCAAGTCTGTTTTGCCTATTGACAATAACTGGGAAGTGCGCTGTCTGTATTTATCTCGACCCACCAGCTTTTTCATCTGATTTACTCCCCTTGTCTGTTGAGGATGCATAGTGAGAGCGCAGCAGGATGGGCATCTGACAGGCGGCCAAGGTGAACCCACCACAGCGATGCACATTTTTATTTTGCCACTCCCTTCTTCATCTCATTTCCTTTAACTTCCTTCCTCTCTAGGAATACCGAAGCCTAATAAACAAAGAACTGTACTTCATGGTGTCTCCCACAATGACTCCGTTCTAAGCAGCAGATTAGCTGAACCAAATAGCCCAATATGAAAAAGCTAATGAAGATTTTGAAGAAAAGGAACACTATCAAAAATAAAATATTAAGCAGAAAAATTACAAACACCAAATAAAAATTTTCCCCTTTTGGGATTCATATGCTTCAGTTGTTGGATAAAAAAGAAAGCCTTGTTTCCAAAGAAGCCACAGCTAAACAGTTACCTGCAAAGAGCCAAGTACTTACTGCTTATGTATGATCATTTGCATAGCAAATTAAGAAGATGTAGCAATGCTCTCAACTTTAATGTGCTACTCTGCCATCTGCATCATACATAGAAGAAGCAATGCCAAATCTGAATAGAGTTCTGGCTCAGAATTCAAAAAAAAAAAAAAGCATAGAAAGCTTTATATGGAGTTCAGCAGCATGAAGTTGGATCCTTTTGAAGTTCTACCTTAGCTGCCAATGCTGAAGTCTTTCTATGACTGGTCATTTTGAAAGCATCGGTAGTGCTGAGAAACTACGCACAGGAATCACACAATTCACTCCTTTTAAACGCTTTCCTTGCTGGATTTCTCCATGACACTAAAGCTATTGTCAGAGGCCCAGTCCACTGAAGGCATTTAGAGGTTGATTCTAGTGTCAACCCTGTAGCAGCTTTAGACCATTCTCATTTGTCCTACATGTTCTGATTCTAATCCATGACTCTTCCAAGGTTGCAGTTCAGAGCATGATATGCCTACAGTCATGCTTGGTTTCTTTTACCTGGACTAACTTGAAGTAGGTATTTCTATCAAGTTAACTAATGACTGGGTGGTTACCATTTTAAAAAATCAACATTTTCCATCAGTTGCCATAAAATTGTACCAGAAATGTATTTTTATTTCTGCTTCCAATTATTCTTAGTTGGATGACAATGCTTTTGTAAGTAACTTGCTTGTGTAGGATCTCCACTAGTATTTTAGATGATGACTACAGAATACTGAATCATAAATTGAGAGAATTAAAACCGTTCAGATCTCCATTTATGAAAATCATTCCCATTTCTTAGTGATACTATTATCTACTAACTTGCTTAAATTGCATAAAGACTTATGGCTGAAAACCTGATTGCCAGAATATGCCTATTCCTGGAAGGCTCTCCTCAAATGTAGCAAACATTTTCTGAAATCTTTAAATTCAGTGTCCAGACGCTGTCCTAATGCAGGCACATTCTAAAAAAACCCCACTTTTTCATGTTAGTCTGTGTTATTAGAGAGTTCACTTAGGAATATTTAACAAGCTAGAAGAATCTGCATCTGCAAAAGAGACACAACGTTTGATACAATACCTTTTACCATTAAAAAAATTTGAAAACTGTTTAGCAAACAGCTATTCTTATTTAAATAAAACCAGTTAACTCCAAAATTAGTCTAGAGTCTTTTCCTCATTTGTGTTTCTGCTCTTTTTTGATTCTCTATTAACTATTCTATAATAGATTAACAAATAAACACATTTAAATTAACATGAATAAGTCAAGTATTCATGTGCTTGTATTCTCTATATTTTTATGTAGTCATTTATATAGATATAGACACATTTCTGTAGAATAATTATATATACATAGTATTTAAAAATCTGACTTTCATCTGTGAGTAAACTACAATGTCTTACACAAAATAGGAAAACTTTAGAGTCATAATTTTAAACTCTCCAGTGTCTATATCTTGGACTACCTCGGTTTCTTGATGTGAAGTAGCTCTACACATCAGACATTGACAGAATTATCAGTATCATGAAATTATCAAAGCTGTCTGACTTTATTCTGATTTGGATCAGAAACTAAACATGTGAAAAATCCTACATTAAACAGAAACAATTACAAAAACTATTACTGGAAAAAAGTTTAAAATCTAAAAATGCTCTCTGAATGAAAGCTGTCCAGATTTATGCAATGAATGTTACTCATGTAACATCCCAAACTCACTGAAGTCACTGAAACGGTGGGAGTTTTTTCACTTATGTCACTAAAATTTGGATGACACCCCTAACACTCTATTAGAGTCTGTAAAATGCTTTAAAAATAGATGATGTAAGGATGATGGTCAGTTACAGAGCTTTTCTTCTCATTTTTTTGTGTCAGAACCAAAGAATGTATTTCTATGTTAAGAAGTGTTTTATTAACATATGTGAGGGGTAGACGGAAGCAAAGAATTTAAAAAGCCAAGACATTGTACTATTCTGGAATCAGGGATTACAGTACAGAAAGTGGTTCCTTTGTGACTGGATGGGCAAGTTGTACTAAATGGTATCAATAAGGTCCAGTTCGCTATGAAGAACAGTAGCAAAATCAGGTTAATTATCATTTGTGATTTGGCACTATGGCACATTTCAGGATCATAGGAGCTTCTGAAAGAGGAAGCATTTTGCAGATATTACTGTACTATTTGGACTCTTGAAATATTGCACCCCTTAACATGTTAGATTGTACACTCCCAATCAGGAAGATAACTTTGAATTTACAGCTACTGGTACATCAAAGGTAAAAGAGAAGGTAGAAAAAGATGGCTTTTGTAGGCCCCTTATCCTCAGAAATCCAGAGTTTTGTGGTGTGCATTTAAATGCTGAAAGAGTAGTCATACCTGCAAAAGGATTTCTCTGGGTTTAAAGGCACCAAAAAGGCTAGCAGAGATACCAAAGACCTTTCTTTGTCCTATCTTGGCTCCTGACTTCCTCATCTGTCAGCTTCCATCCTCAACACAGCTGTAAATGTCTGTCAGCTGGTGAAGTACTTCATCCAGTTTGTGAGCTCCTTCTATCAGCTAATGGCTAGATACACCACAATGCCAGCCCACGTTCTAGGGTAGATAATACTTCTTAATCCTGGTCATATGGTCACAGAAACTGAAAGGCAGTGTTTAGAATAACCTCTACAGTAATCGTTTTAAATAAACTGAGAAAAATAAAATCAGTAATCCTGCCCTGAATCTATATTCTACTTAGGTAGAGTCAAGACTTGGAGAAACATTATTCTTGGGGCAGTTCTATGCCATGTAGATTTTCAGTGCTTTTTAGAGATCAGATTTAATGAGGTCAATAATATTTTGGCTTTTTAAGGTATGTCTAGTATATAAAGAAGCTGCTGAATTCTGATCTGTGACACTTATTCTAATCTTTAATCCTCACATGGCTTTGCTACAGCATCATAATTTTAACCAACAGATAGAGTAGCTGCCATTGAAGAGTCAGATACCATCCATGGGTTCTCAGATGGCTCTTTCTTACATTATAAAGTGAAATCATGCACAAACTGTATACATATGCCACCCATGTTACTACTGCATTTTTCCACACCTCGTTTTTGATGCTTGCTGCCGTTTGGGTTATGATTCAGTGAACTACTTTAAGTGTATGGTTCCACATGCCCATGTGGTTCCACGCGGCTTGACTAATCTCAGCAGAGATTTGTGTTTCCATGAAGACCTCTTCATCTAGATCATCTTAGAGGAGATGAGGCTGAGAAGTACATAAGAGCGTTGCATGAAGGTGTATCTTTTCCTGGAAGCTGGACTATCTTTACGAATAGTTAAAATTACTGGGCATGATTTTATTTTATTGTTAATACTAGAAATTTGCAGAAAGTCAAAACAAAACACTCTTCTAAAAAAATTCACAGTTGTCAACTTTCAACAAGTTGCCAGAAGGTGGAGAGGTGGAAAAAACTCTCTAAGGTCTGTGTCACCTGAGACAAGGAGATTTATGAGTAAGATAATAGAGTCAAGATGTTCCAGGTTGACCTTCCTCGCTCCTTTAGCTATCATTCTATCTCACTAATGCCCAGCATTAACTGAATATGTTAGAAATGTTACCTAATTACACGATACAAAATCTTAACATTGTTGACATTGCATTGTTTACAGAGAGTAACTTGACTGGAAAGGACAGTTATGATGATGTATAAAACTAAAGCTAGTAAAGTGAGAAATTAAAAGCTGAATGTTTTTGGTATATATTTGCACAACCTCTCTTCCTACCAGTTGTTGCCAAATTCTGGTTAAAGCACCTATTTTATTTCAGCTTAAGATTGGCCTTTTTTCTGTACAGAGATTGCCAAATGTGACAAACCATAAACTGTTTGTCAGCAATTTAGAACATGGTGAACACAGTGCTCCATGCTGAGTTTATGGATGACTTATGCTGGCTGCTCTATTAAAGAATCTGTACTCAATCATTTAATCAATTGAAAAGAGAAACACTTTCAGTTTTCATGGGATCAAGCCCACAGTTATGTCAGACTGACAGCAGTGTTTGGCAAGAAACTCTTCCTTCTCTTTGGAGAACTGTAAAGGAAAAGTGAAGTAAGTTAAAGAGCATGGCTTTTTTCATTGTCAGTGAACAATGGAAAAACAAGGGTGAATTCTACGCCTGAGATACAGGAATGACTACAAGGGAGTTCTAGATGAAGATACTCTGCTTGCCGCAGCTAAGATTGGAAATGGAGCCTTAAATAATAGATTAAAAAAATCTATTTCTGGCATAGGGTGTACGGAGATCACAGAAGATGCTATCCATAAAGGACGACCCTGCAATTTTTATAATGACACTGGTGGGACAGGTCTCTAGTTGCAGTTTGTGGCCACTCGGCATAGAGGCTATCAGTGGCATTTAGACCTCAAATCTTTGTGTGCTGGTTTAAGAAAACTCTCACGACTGATATCCTGCAAACAGTTTCAGTTCATTTACTGATACAATACTGTAGCCTGCTAGATTGCATAAGTAAGTACAGCTGTTTTACTGTAAAGCAAAAAAAAGTCTGGAAAAGTCTTGGAATAAAACACCCTGGAGCTGAAAACCTTTCATCAGTTAGCAGTAATATTTTATACTGGTATTTTTAAAGTATTTCTGTTTACCTATCTGGTTCTTCACATTACTCCAGAATATCCTTACAAGTGACTTTCATTTCATGTTTCCAGTTATACTTTGAGGTCAGAGTCTGATTTATTAGCTTGTCCTAAATAAAAATTGAAAACGTTTGGCGGCTGGAGCCTTTTGTATTTATGCTTCACGATTATGGAATCAGCGTCTTATTTATATTCGGAAATCCGAATCCAATTTGGTTTTTGAATCAAAACTGAAGAGGCATGTGTTTGATGCTGGTTTTAATTAGGTCAGATCTGTGAGGTTTACCGGGACTTCTTCTGAATGATGATGTAGAAAAACTTTTATGAAAGATGATTAACTTCTTTTAATGATTAGTGCATTGTCAAACCTTTGAAAACATAGAGCAATCCAGAAATCTCAAGCATTTATTCGCATAAAGCTTATTTTACGCGGGAGGAGGTAGTGAAATGAGATACAAGAATTTTAATACATAAAAATTGCATGAAATATAGCCCCTTAGTACATAGATGGAAAAGTCTCTGTAATTCTGGGTCATTCTGACACAAAATTAGCCTGCCTTTACAAATAAAACCAATATATCAAACCTTTAGCAAAACCTTGCCCTAGATTCTTATCTTCTTGTTAACTACCTCCACCCTTACAGACTTCTCTCCTCGGAAGATTTCCTGGCCTCTTGTTTTTCTCCTCAACTTTTCTGTTTCTCTGTTGGCACAGAAATTGGATATAATTTCTGTTGGTGCAGAATTGAATAGTATTGAACAGCTAGAAAATCTTGCGTGTGAACCTAATCTGCTCAAGTACTGACTCACAATTTCAGCATAAAAATTTCATCTTCAAATTTAGTACACGTCAGTAGGGTTAACTTTTTTTTTTGAGAGAGAATTATTACATCCTTACTGGTTGATGATCTTCTGTGTGACAGTCAGTGGTCTTTGGGAGAAAGAGAAAAGAGAGAAAGAACAGTGGCACTCACATGACCCCAACACTACTTCAGGCCATTGGAGAGAAACTGAGTTGTAAAATAGATGTCCAAAGGCTAATTAAAAAGGATCAAGTAATGATAGCGAATAATTACTCTTTCTGCTGTGGAAGGGAATCCCCACCCAACTTTGCAACTGCTGCCAGGGACTTGCCTCAAGCTTTCTCTCTTCTTGTAAGAGGGGAAGTGCAGAGGCTAATGACTAATTCCAACAAGGTATTTACCTCCATTTCTGCTAGCCCATTTCCAGGCATTAAAGCCAAAACAGAATTTGCTTTCAGGATAATATACTTCTCTCTAGCTCCTTTTCAACGCAGGGTTTTTTTTAGCCTGGAGAATAAATTCTTTAGCCCCTTTCAGAAAGCAGCCTTTCAAAAGAAAAGAGTGATTAGACCTGACAGAGAGCAATGTCAAATAGAAATGTAACATATAAAAAACAGATGATCAAAGAAACAGCTGTGACTGGGCTAGACTAACTAAGCCCTTGCAAATGGCCCCAGGCAGGCCTTACTGGGCATATATGAGGGTATAGGTATAAACTGAGCTCACCGAGTTCTCTGAATTACCCTTTCCTTCTCCATCAGAAGCTGTAGCTGCCCATCGCAATCATCCTCTGATGGTAGCTGGTGGTAGCAGGGGAGAAGAGGCAGAATGGGGAAGGAGTTCCTTCAGAGGGTGCATGATGTACTTTTGCTGAGATCAAGACTTCAGGAAAAAGCTGAATGAGACCATAGGAATGCTGAAAACGTTTACTCATGGAAGAACATTGTTGGTAACAATTCACAGAGAAAAAAAAAAAAAAATAGCCCATGGGAAATGCTCTAGACTGAACCGTGTTTTGTTTTTGCTAAGCTCTACATGCAGTTAGACCCAGCTGTTAAGGTCAGAGAATGAAATGGTGTGCAGTGTTGTTCCAAGAGGCCAGGAGCAATGGCAAAAGTATATTTTTCTCCTAAGAAGCCATGATAGACAGGTGTTTATGAAAGACTTTTGGGTGCAACGTGCATGCTCTGTTTCTTAATAGCTTAGTGCTGCCAGTCGCTTAAGTACGGCAAAGAGGTCAGTGAAAGGGCAACAATGTCATTTCAGAAAAGTCTACTGAGCTTTGTCTTCCTTGCTATCATTTTGTGACATAAGTTTTGGGAAGGGAAGAGGAAGCTTACTTGTGGCAATGGCAACTCACTCCCTTGCAGTCATACAGCGATGTTCCTTGTAACAGTAGTCACACATCTGACATATGCAAACAATGTTGAAACTATGGAAGTTAGTACATATATATTGTATGTATATTGTTTCTATAAGTATGTGTGTGTGTGTGTACACAAATATGTAAATATATGTAATACTTACATAAGTAAATATATATAAAACTACCGACACTGAACATTTGGACTGGAGTAAGCTGTGGCAAAAACCAGAGATCCAAAAAGCAGAAAGCAGGTCTTTGATTTGGCCTCTTGAGGAAGGAGACAACAGAGTACTTAATCCCTTTGCCCCTTCTTGCCCTGAGCTCACTGCAGTCAGATGGGTGTGCAGACTCAGGCATGTTATGATTCATTCTGTATGTGTCATCTGGTACAACTTAGCTGTAAATGCAGCAGTCCAAATTACCACAGAGTTTTATAACATGGCCTAAAGTGCTGATCTATACTATTCTTGCTCCCTTCTTTTCCCCCTTACGGCATGTTGTAGAAGTTCTCAGGAGTCTGAGGAAGGCAGATGACCATTAAGCCTACTGGAAGTAGGTAAGTAACTTAAGGTACAGGTATTATCCCACTCATGACTACCTGACAAAGGCTCAGTTTGTTTCCCATCAAGGACAACTAAGATCTAAAACCAGACCAAAGATTTCTCAAAGGAACAAAAGAATGCCCAGCCCTAATTCATCACAGGAAAATTACCCTGTCTAATGGTTACTTCCTTTCATTTGGTTTCTCAAGATCTTTGAAAAACAGCAGCAGTCAGTCTGCCAAAGTAGAGGATGTACCTGTAGGATAAGAAAGAAAATGATTCACGATCACCCAACAAACCGGGCTCCTAAAGACCTCATGAACCTGATCCAAAGTCCATGAAAAGCAACGAAATCCTTTCCATGACTTGCTGGAGGGGGAGTACTGAACTGTATTCACATAATCTTCAATATCTGGTTCTTAATGGAGAAACAGAATAGCAAAATACTTGAACAGAATACTGCACCAAAGCACAGTGCAATGTCTAGCCATTGACTCAGCCTCTCAAATTCTGCAGTTTACCTCAAATGCTGGATTAAGCTATGCCCTTAAACTAGGAGCCTGCTCTACTGTGGCTTGCTTTCAGGTATCTGAGGTTGGCCTCAGTTCTCACTAGCTGGGGTTCATCCGCCAGGATCAAAGAACTGCTCTTTTCAGCTTGAGCTTTGGTAACCACAGCCTAACCACAGGTAACCTTTGGAGCAGCCCACATTGTTCCCTAGCTAGCTGGTGCTTCATCTGTAGCTTTTGGCTCCTCCCATACTTTCAGACTGTGTCTTTTGACACCAGATTTCGGTGCTTTCTGATTCCTGCTTCATTTGTTCCATTTCTTATTTCTGCCTTGACTCTGACCCTAGATATTGTGAATTAAAGGGTTCTTCTTCCTTTCATGACTTATTTCTGCTGTCATCCTTTCAGGTGACACCTGTATGCAAGAGTTTTAATATTTCAAATCAGTCCTTCAGCCTTGGAAAAGCACTCCATTTGCAGTGGAAGACGACTTTCCACTAACAATGGGCTGAAGCACTCTGGCACAGCAATGGGCAACAGGCTCAGGCTATTTTTTTATTGAGTAAGAGATATACCTTGGGCAGAGAAACACTGGGACTGTGCCTCAGAGTGCCTTAGGGAGAATCTTTCAGCAATGCTATCCACTTTAGGAAACAGAGACAGGCAATTTAAGCACTGATACTTCCATGGTTTTCTCTAAAGAAAAATGAAGCTGATTCCCAGTAAAAGAAGACAATCTGAGAAGTCCAAGTAGTGAACATATCCATTTGTTCCCAGGAGCTGTGTGACACGGGGAGCAGAAGTATACACTCCCTCACCATTATTTTGACCATGCACCTGAAATTTGCCGTGACAGACCACATCCAAAGAGTAAAAGAGTCATTTATTCCCCTCGCTCATTAAATCATTGTTTTCTCTGAGGCTGCCGGTGGACAAACTAGCCAATTTCAGCATGGATCATTTTATTTATGATACAGACAACCTTGTACTAGAACTTGAATAACCTCTTGCAGGCTCCCAAACAGTTGTGAAGCAGTGCTTGATATGAGGAAGGAAGTATCAAAACAGAGGTGAAAGCTCTCTAGCCTATTGAGAAACATAATAATCCATCACTTTCTAATAGGTGCCTTTAAATGCTGGTTTACATTCCTTTCCTCCTCGAATTCCCAATCCCACTGCTGGTTTCTAAATTAGACTGACATTCTAAATCAGATCGTGCAAATCTGAAATGCTTCAGATGTCTTCTTTCAGCGCGCGGTACTCGGCGTCTTTGCAATGGTTTCATGAGTTTCTAGAAAACTGATTTGACTCAGATGCCTGCCTTTATTTACCTGCCTCAGGAAAGAAAAGTCAAGTTGTTTACAATAAGTAAGTAATGCCCAAGCGCTAGTGTAACTGGTCTGCAACTAGTTAGAAGTCAAGATCTGTCTGCACTTAGATGTGACATGAATTTGAGTATTGCCATTTGTAAGGTATAGCTCAGAGTTTATAAAAATGCTGGTTCAAAAGGGTAATCCTGATTGCTTTACCTTGAAATGTGATCTTCTAGTCATATGGCCTCAGAGAGAAGTAAGGCACACTCATTCTTGAAAAATTGTTGCTTATGTTCATTCCAACAGGGGAAGTCAGGGCTAACATGTATCTCCAGAAGCTGTGGTAAAAGCTTTCAACTGATGGGACTAACTACAACTTTGTAAACTGAAGATGTCCTTTCCTCTCTCATAAAGAACTGATATTCTCCCATTCCCTCTCAAACCGTAGTATATAGCAAACCTGGTATTTCTGGTTGCACGTATCAATTTGCCCTTCCCTATCAAGTCTTTCTATTGACTCTCTGCGGAGATTTTTGAGACAGTATTTATTATGGATTCTGTATTTTTTTAAAAATGCATTTTTTTAGTATTCTTCACTTTAACCTCAAATCATTCTATAATGATATTATGAGCCAGCATGCATAAGCAAGTCCAGTTACAATTGTTTCTACTGTTGACAATAATGTGTAGTTTATACATCCTGAAATAAAATGGTATATATTGCTTCAAGGACTCATGCCAAGCACAAAAGTAAACTGTATCACCCCTATAGCAACAGGGGTTCCAAGAAAGCACTTTTATGGATTTAAGCAATGTGTCTAATTACCAGAAAAGAGCCCTGAAGGCCTATGTGTTTAATAAACCCCAACCATTCTGTTTCAAAACTAAGAGTACTATAAAAATGGAACAATATCCCATAACTAGCATAGATTGTACTTAAAGAATTATTTTATTTACACTTATTTCATATTAGGAATCTACCTTATGCAAAATAATTTTAAAAAAATCACTGATATTTCTTTCAAAATAAAAGTCCTTAAAGGTCTATTGAGCTTCACATATGTTGAAGGTTTATGGGTAGGTCCTGCTCCCAAAAACCTCTGCCCACGGGTGGTACTACTCAACCACAGAGATTGAGTAAGGTAAAAGAGTTTAGCCAAGCAGATCCAGCAGCAAGTTAAATCATCAACTTCCACATTATAAGCACATGCATAATTCCTTGAAATTCCCGCAGTGAAAGGAAGTATGGACAATAACAGGAAAGGCTGTTTAGAGGACTCCATTAGGAGCTGCCTTACCAGCCTGGGAGGGAGATCCCTTCCCAAGTTTCCAAGCACGCACGGGAATTTCAAGTTCACTGCTCTGACTGTTCTTCATGTGCAGCTTATTTGTCAAACTATAATGGGACTAGCTCCTCAAACTGACTCAAAAGACTCACAGCCACCTCTCTTCTGACCCTCTATGACCTTCCCCCAATTACATTAACTCCTCACAAAGCAGTCTTGCATTGATTATATCCTTTACAGCAACCTCCTTCCTTCCCTCAAAACAACAAAGCACAATCTGGTCCATGCAGCTACAGATTTGAAAGAATTATTTCTTGAAAGATTGTAAAAACTATATAGAGTGTAGGACTGGGTAAAGTGTCTATGTAGTAACACTCTATGACTAGTTAGAAATTTGTGAATAAGGTTGAAGATATAGCTCCCATTTCTAGGATCTGAATGGTGCATGAAATACCTGACTTCTAATCTCTTGACTTGTATTTGCCTTCTCCAAATATGAGGTTTTGTTAATTGTGAGGGAGAGAAGAGAGGAAGATTCCAAATTTGGGAGATGTGAAGATAAATAAGAGGAGGTGGGAAAGTTCCCAAAGGACTGTGCAGCAGTAACCCCAGGCCACTTCCATAGAGTCATAGGACAGTTGAGGTTGGAAGGAACCACTGGAAGTCTCTGGACTAACCTCCTGCTCAAAGCAGGGCCTGTTTTGAAGATAGATCCAGTTGCTCAGGGCCTCATCTCACTGAGTTTTAAAAATTTAAGGAAATCCAACAGCCTCTGTGGTTACCTTTTCCGGTGTTGCACCTTTCTCAAGTGAACACATATTTCTTATGTCTAACCAGAACGTCCTTTGCTGAAATCCATTGCATTTCACTGCACAAGTCTGAGAAGAGTTTAGTTCTGGTTTTGCTATAATCCTCCTTTGGGTAATTGAAAATAAAACCAAGATTCCCTCCTGTCCTCCACTTAGCCTTTTCTTCTCCAAAGTGAACAAATCCAGCTCTCATAGCCTCTCTCATACATCATGTGCTCCATGGACTAATTGCAATATGCCAAGAATTTTCTTGCACAGGAAGCCCGTAACACAGGAGCAGCCTCACAGGGGCTAGGTGGAAGGGAGGAATCACTTCTGTTGGCCCACGGGCAACACTCTTGCTAATACAGCCCTGGATGTGTTTGGCCTTTATCATCACAAGGACACATTGCTGACTCAGGTTCAACTTACTCACCACCAGGACATCTCAGACCTTTTCTGCAGAGCAGCTTTCCAGGCAGTGCATCCCAGCCTGTACTGAGGCATGGGGTTATCCTCTCACACGTGCAAATCTCTGCATTTGCCTTTGTTGGGCTTCATCGGGTTTCTGTCTGCTGCTTTGTCCAGCCTGTTGACGTGGTGCTGAGTGGCAGCCCTCCCATCCTGCACATTACCCACTCCTCCAGTTTGGTGCTATCTGTGGACTTTCTGGGGGCACACTCCATCCTGTCAGCCTGGTTGTTGACGAAGATGTGGAACAATATCAGCCTCAGTAACCAGCCAGCAGTTGACCTTGAAACTTCTCACCACTTCCCTTCGAGTGTAACAGTCCAAGCAGATTTTCCCCCGCTTTGTAGTCTATATATCCAGTCCCTTCTGCTGCAGTTTACTAACAAGCCTGCTATGGGAGGCTGTATGGAAAGCCTCGCTGAATCTGAATTCAAGGTTTCACCTTTTGTTGTTTCATCTCAGTGTTTTCAAGCTCCCTGTGTGAATGCAGTCACAGCAATACCACCCCAAATTTGGTATGGGGGTGGGAGGGAGTGGTTAGATACCTAATAAGAGATAAACATTTGAGCTATTCTATTGCTTAGAAAACTGGAGACATGAAGAAGAACTAACAGCAGGCATTGTTACAGACCTGCCAGCATACCTTTCTCTTGTATGGCAGAAATATCAATTTCAGTATCAAGCCAAACTGTACAGCAATGAAGACAGATGCCTTCTCTGGAGACACATAGGCATGTCTTTCTTCTGAGACAGATCTATTTAAGACAGAGGTTCCTCTCCAGTCTCAGGAGGTAACAGTTAAATTCATTAATTCCCTGCATGAGTTCCCTTTGCCCCATCCAGCTGCATATGAATTATTTGTGCCGAGTCTGGTTATTCCATCCAAGTGTAAACCTTAAATTAGAATAACTGAAGGATGATTATCTGAGGCCACAAAAATAAACATTTCCAGCTTTTTTGTTTTCAAAGTTACTCCAAGCTTTTTAAACACAAACACAATAGCCCTGAGAGGCCATATCTGACCTATAAACTAAAGGCTGTAGTGAATTAAGTGTATTTGCTTTGTTCTGCAGATGTTAGAAGAATTGCCCACAAAATATGACAGGTTCAGTTAATTTTATCTTAGACAAATGTAATGAGCATCTGTTTCGATTTTTCTCAGTCATTGATACGACTTCCTTTTAAACTTGATACCAGCTGGTTTATACAAGCGTGCAAAAGTTGTAAACAGCCAAAGGTGAAGCTATTCCAACGCCAAGGATCATTTATTCATTTCACTGTTATCTTTATACTAATAATACCAACAAAGTCAAGAGTATTTCAAAACACAGCAGGGTATTTATGTATAAATAAGGTCCTATTTACAGAAGTATTTTATGGGTCTATGTAAACATTATATACAGCATATGCATGAATATATGGATGGTGTTATCCTCACGGTAAGCTTAGAATCATAAGATAAACTGCAGAACCATGCACTAAATAATATTTATTACATGGTTTCACAATTTATTATGTGCTTCTGAACACCTCATCTGGCTTTACTAACCTGCCTCTTCTGGGACTATTTCTACCATTCCATACTTCTCAGCACCTTCAAACAGCTGTTCTTTTCTCTCTGGGCAACGTACCACAGCAAAAAGGGCTTTTGCTCAGAAGGTACACCTCTGAAATTCTCATTCTTGCCTCTCAGCCCATGGAGGTAAGATAGCCAGGTGGCACCACTAACCTCTTAAGAGGTTTCTACGCCCAAATGCCAGCACAGCCTACTTCTCCCATCACTCTTCCACTCACACACCAAGATGGAAACTCAGTGTCATCTCTACTGCTGAATACTTGTCAGCACTCCACAGTGCATACACACAGAAGGAAATGGAGGGGCCGTTTTTCATGTAGCCACAGAGTCTGGACTCGGCTAAGATGGGGATATGAAACACCACAATAGGGCCTGCTTAGAGCTACTGAATGTAGCACAGAAGGGTTTTGAGATGTGTCCAATACCCGGCCCCCCTGAAAAAAAAAAAAAAAAACCCAAACCTAAACCTCCTATACTATTCAAACTGTGGGCTGAAAAACGCCTGTTCCACAATGATAAATCAACCAAATGTAAACTGACATTTTTGGAACCCACAAAAGGCACCTCCCTAAGTCCAGATTTATCCTTCCAGGAAATTTTCAATCATACTGTGAATGATAGAAATATTAAGATAATAAAAAAAGGATTAGTTTATGTGTGCTTGCATGCATGAAGATGCAACAGTAAATACCACTCTTTTAACAACAAATACAGAGGAAAAAAAAGCACTAAATAGCTACCCAATGGCTTGTGATGCAACATCAGCTCTGGCATTAGATATTGCATTTGTTTGTCTGTCTAGCATTTCAAAAGCTCCTGGCTAGAAATCCTGACCACATGGCCATTTTCAAGTTTCTTTGTTCCGTATCTTTGGGGTAAGGAAGACTCATTCAGCTTGCCTGAATGCACTGAGCAGTTGTGAAGAGCTACCATTTTTTTTCCCATTTAAATTCCAGTGGATCTTGAGTACAGCTCAGAGGTAAAATAAAAGAGAAAATGAAATAGGGAGATAGACAAGTAGTAGGCAGATGGACAGAATAGAGAGGCCAAGGGAGCTAAATCTGTAATTCGACAATGTTGCCTACTATACTCCTGTATTTTGTAGAAAACATAGATGCCAAAATACTCTTGCTTAACATTAGTGGAAATACATAATAAAGCCACTGGTCTTCAGGGAATGTATCTACACCTATAGAGGTCTTAGCATTCTTATTGTGGTAAAGCCAAAAAGGACCCTCAATGGATGAAGAGCCACTATGCTTGATTTCTACTTATAAAACAATAGAAATAGACCCAAACTGCATTGCGAACAACAATTTTCTAATAAACTATCAGATGTCTTAAAAAGCCACTTTAAATTGTTTCTTTGTATTTAGTTGCACACTAAACTTCTTTTGTAAAGGTGCTCCTGGCCTTCCTTGCTAAAATGACAACAAAATAATGTACGGTAAGGTGTTAGAATTGTTTTTAAAATTGTATAGTAATTTGCTTTCTCCTTCGATGCTAATAGTCATAATTGAGGCATTATTTATTTAGTGAAATAGCTGTCAGCATAGTCTCAGTTTCCTTCAGTTGAGGTAGGTTTTCTTCAACATTTTTATTGTGTTTATTGTGTATGGCATGGATTTTGTTTATTTGGGACAAGTACAGTCTCGCATAGGGAGGCAATCTGAATTGGAATTGGGTCAAAGGGAAAAGATTGTGTAGTATTTATTCATTTATTTCTTACGTTTAATTACTTTGGCATTACTTTTCATCTGTGTGGGTTATTTCTTTATATTAAACTCAATGGGTAATAACTGTCATCTATACCAGCCATAATTTGGTCCAGTAATTACGCTTATTGTTGTGGAACAAGAAATATATGGTTTGAAAGATCAACAGATTGACTGGCACAGATTAACTACCTGAAAAGGCTGTGGTCCTTTCTTCTGCTTTAAGCACGTATGGGACAACAGAAATATGTAATAGAATCCTATGTAATATACAATATATAATACTGTCCATAGAGTACAACACAAAACAGTAAGAGTCACAACACTCGATTTTATGTGTCAGCACAACCAATTCAGATTCTCAAGGGGAAAGCTAGTATTTGTTTGTGACTGTGTCCCAGATGATAATTCCTCAGAAGTTTTATAGGAATGGTAAAAATATTTCTTTCCTCCTTGCCTACAAAGCTTTTTTTTCTTTAACGAAGGAAGTCTTATAACTGGTCTGAAGTGATTACAGGTTGATATACCTATTAACTGGCTGAATACCTGACCGGAGTTTGAAAACTCTGGAATGTGAAATAATGAACATTCATTTTAATAAAAATGTAAATACAAGTAGCTGAACCAAGATCCCAGTCTTGCAATCAGATCTATGCAGGTGGTCAAGTGCTCTTGATAAGCCTCCGTGGGGGGAAAAAAAAAAGTGGCTTTGCCATTCAAGTTAACAGGGCTCTCCAGACAAAGAAAACACTTGATAAAGAACACAATTATATGATCAGATCTTCTAAGAAGCAGGACAATGTTTCAATGTGTTTCATGGCATTTCTCACTACTCTGTGGATAAGAATGGAACATAAGAATATACCTTGAGTCTACCTGGACCATTCTTAAGGCTAATAAATCTCACTCTGATGGAAAAAGCCTACTGTGTCATCTAGGAGCATAATTCTTCACTCTTACAGAATGCAAGCCTTTTGAAATAGTTCTGAGTAATCAGAATTTTCAAGTTAACAATTTTCAAGTGAAAATGATGCCATCATAAAAGTCTCTGTTTCAATGACTGGCAAATGTTACCTGTAAACGCTGTAAACCCTAACAGCTGTTAGAGTAGACCAATGCTACTATGGCTTTTTATGATTTATAACTGTAACAGTCCTATTCCCAGAACAGCCAACTTGTTTTAATGAAATGTAGCTTTCGGTTTCATACTGTAAAGCAATCAGCCTCTTCTATAAATTATAAGCTTTTTGGAGTAGAGACTTAAATTTCCTACAGGGGGTGTACTGAAGGAAACATATCTGGAAAAGGCATTCTCTTCCCATTAGTGGCATTGCTTATGTGAAGTTAGTAAGAACGTAAATCTTTAGACAAGTTTAGCAAGCAGATTCTACTTCTTTGTATTGAACTTCAGAGGCTGATAAGAACAGGGATGCTATAATATTGGTATTTCAAATAGCCATGTGAAATAAGGAATGATAGAGCAATATCCAGCTCTCTCTCTCTCTCTTTGTAATGACTTTTGACAGTTATCCGATGATTTACACAATTCCATCCATGGAAGTCTTTCATATACTGTTTCCAAAATTCACACTCAATTTCCAGACTTCATTCATATTCAGCTTCATGACATTAAAATAATATCTTCAGGAGCATGTTCTCTCTATTAGCAAATTTCTTCTCTCAATGTAGCTGTGTATAATCTGTTCACAAGTCTTTCCATATCATTCTTTTCGTTAAACTGAGCAATAACAGATCCTTTCTATTTACTGTTCATCATTCTCCTGGCTCCTCTCTGAACCATCTGATTTATCAGCATTGCTTTCGATTTCTGGCCCAGACACAGTGGCTGTATCTGGCTTTTTCTGCTAGAATTGCCTTAGTGAATGTTTCCAGCCTGCCTATGGTGGCCTCTGTCCCTCAGCGAGCCTCAGGCATGACAATGGTGCATCAAAGATGACTTGCCCTTGGGAGTATGTACTGCCCTGTAAATCCTTGCAATACACTGAACACAGACCTTCTGGCACTCAGCAGTCTACTTTGTCTTCACCTGCTAGATCCACTGCTGTCCTTCAGCATTCATGATGCTGTTGTTACTTCAGTACTGCAACAGGATGCTGGCACTGAGAAAGCACACCAAAGAAGTTAGAGGCTTCATAGAAGGTCAAACAGGGATACAAGCATCTCAAATACTGTGCTGCCCTGGCCTCTTCCAAGAAGGTCACTCTCTCATATGTCAAAACCACAACTAGGATGTTCAAGGTGCTACCACCAAGCTGACATTCACTGTGTCCCAGCAGTTGTGGTTAAATATCTAGCACATGGATATAACCCCATAGGCGTGCTCATACAGATCAGAGGTATGGCAGCTGGGCATTGCTAGTCCAGTTTTCTGTAATCATTATGGAAGTCTTGGTGGTCACATGCTGGCAGGTCTGCCCCTGAGTGGCCGCTCATCAAGAGAGCATCTTGCCATTCAGCACACTCAGCTCTGCAGCAGCCTTCAACAATTCCTATTTGCTGTATGTCAGAAGGTTCCCTAAATTATTCTAACTATTCTAACGATGCCATCCTACTTCAGAGTCAGAGTCTATGCATCTCAACAATCTATACTTCTCAACCGCAGCAGGTTGGCTCTCCTTTCATACAGCATTTTTTGGTGCCCCAAATCCAATATCTATTTTACAAGAAAATCCAGCCCCCACTGTCGGTATGATGTTTTAAATCCTGTGGTTAGAGGTGCCAGTATGTCTGCCAATCCCCTGCTACTTTTTGTTTGTGGGCCTACTGTGACAACCTTGACACCAATATGTAGTTCAGCTTGGTCCTCAACTTCTGTCTATTGACCTCTGAGTACACCTGTGGAATCATCAAAGATAGCAGTTGCCTCCTACTTAATCAGCTGGACATCAGCATGGAGAGAACTGATAGGATCACAGTGACCTGGTTATCTTCCCCCTGTAATCCACATGAGGAGAGCAACAAACCTGTCCAACCTGAGCAAATACTGGAAGTCTGAGTGCTTTGGAGACCCTCTATCCTACCGGCAGGGCTCCTGGGTATGTTGTCCTCAGCAGATGTAGCTCTGCTCAAGTGAGGGTTTTGCAACATGTCCTGTATGTACTGGTAGGTTTGCCTCCGCCTGTCTGTCATGGCCCCATAACTTGGCTCTGCCTCACCTCTAAAGTCTTTTGTCTCCTTCTTCTCCCTCCCTTCAGCAGATTTCTCTAAGCTTCTCCATACTCCCTCCTCCATTGCCATGATGTTGGGAAGCAGGTTAGCTGCACTGCTCATGCCAGAGTTTCATGCTTCCTCCATCAAAATTTGTCCTGGTTTGAAAAATGTTTGCCACCTCCTGGACTCTTCATTACTTGAACAAAACTAGAGAAAAAGATTTGCTTCTCATTGCCATCCCCAGCATAGAGAACATGCTTGACAACGCATCACATTGACACACACAACATTTGACCATACCGTCGGTGTAATTCTTTCAGACATGTCTTCTTGCAAGTCCTAACCAAGCGTAAGAGAAGGAAGGGCTATGGTTCTGCTTTGTGTTCAACATACCACAAGGTAGGTTGCATCTTATGTATCTGCCAGGTAATAAAATCATCCCAGAGGATGCTGTCTTCCTGCTTCTCAGTCACACAGAACTTGAATATTAATTAACTTCTTATTTGAAAGTAAAGTGGTAAACATGAGTATTTTTAATCTATTTTCTATTGTGCAGTTAGACCTGCATTTGTGTTTATTGGAATTTTTTTTTCACAAAAACTGAGTTTTCTCAAAACCAACTTATTTCCACTGAGAGAGAGTGGACAGTCTCTAGAGGCATTCCCTGCCGGGCAGGTCCTTGATTTCACAGGGAACAGCCACCTGTGGCAGGCACATCTACCTCTGTCAGTCCTCAAGTGAGTTTCAAAAGAGCTGCAGGCAGCTCCTTCACTCCTGAGACCCTAGTTTTCATGTGCTTCTAAAATTCAAACAGCAAAGGGGCTTCCCCTGTTCTCAGCTCTAATGTCACAGGTTGAGGTGGGGACACTGCATCAGATTTCATACTTAGCGATGTGGATGCCCACAGCTTAAATGATACGGGTGAAGAAAGTTTCCTAAGACTTCTAGAATATTTTCTCAGTAGAGCTAGTGTACAGGATTTAGTGAAAAGGATGGCTGTGAACTCAGCAATCCATGTTACCATTCCTTAGTAAGGACATCTTGTTACAGTTCATAAGAAAGCCCACGATATCTCTATAAATCTAGTTAAGACACATTTTAACAGCTTTCCCTGCATAACACCTGCGGCCGCAGGGACTCACAGGTTTATCTCACTCAGCAGTTGTTGAAGTCTTTAAAGAGTTGCAGTAAGTAATTCCATGAATCAGTGGAACTTCTACACATGGTCTGATGAAACCAGCAGGAAGGCAGGGTCACGTGCTCCATGATAGCCCCTTCTATGAAAACTACTTTTCTAATTGCTACTAATTGTTTGAAAAGTGGAACAGATGAATTTGCTGCTAGGCAAATCTCATACTGTGTTTCATATATATGAAGTCTTGCTCTCCCTTCATATTACAGGTCACCACCCAATACAGAGGTGTGAAGGACTCTTTCTTTACGCAGCCGTTATAGACTGTAGCTAAGGAGTTCAGGTTCAGCAATTTCCACTCTGAAGACCTGCTTCATTTATGTGAAACATCCTGTATGCTTATAGATGAAATTTATATTATTTTACCTTTCTTGTTCTTATTTGAAACAAAGTGTGATGAAAGTCTTTTGCTATTGTACAATTAAATTTACAATCAATGTGTATATTGTTTTATAATGCATACAATTATGCTCAGTTTTATACACTGATGCTGCACAATAAAGTACCATTAAGTCTAAGAAATTCTAACAGTTGTGGGACAGATCTTTGTTGCAAACCCCTTTCTGGATGACAATATAAATATTTCCAAAGAAAAACACATTTTGCAAGAGTCAATAGTCTTCAGTTGCCATTAAGCAACACAATAATTATTATAATAAAGAGTGTCTTACACCAAGTGATCTTGTGGTTCTTAAATGTCTCAGTCTTGCTTTAGTAGTTAGAGCCAAATTCTGCTTCCACTCAAATCAATGGGGAATTCTGCAGACTTCAATGAGAAAGAGACCAGATCCTTCATCAGCTGCAAAAGTTATTTCTTTGTGTATGGTAAGTCTTCAAGTACCACCCCTTTCAATTATACATGTATGCAAACGTGTAGCTTTCCCAACCTTAGTCAAGCAGGAAACACTACCTCAGAGGACTTAAAGATGTCCAGTAATTATCTTCACGGTATTTTTATTCCTGAAGCAAAATTGAACCCTCAGTGGCTCATAATGCAGTTTTGAGGCCTTTTATTGTGGGTCAGTGAAAAGCAGCAACATCTAACTTTTGGTTCTCATGTGCTGCACATTGCTGATAACATTTCTAACAGGTATTCATTGTAAGAGTTAAACTCTATAGTCTACCTGATGTAAAACAGAGGAGACTTTATGTCTGGAGAGACGGCCCCAGTTCAGCTATCTCAATAGCAGCTCCTCTCTGCTGCCCTCCCTAAGGAATGGTGATGAAACAAACTTCTGCTCGTCAGCATTGAGTTACACAACAGAAGCCCGATAAACCTTTCTACATTCTATGATTTTCATGCATTAATGAGAGGGTGATGATAACGTATTACAACATACGTGTGCAAGACCGGGCACTGTTTGTTATGAGAGAAAGACTAAACTAGATTTGTTAGAAACGATCTAACCTCTCCCTACGAGAAAAGTGAGTGCTTAATTAGCAAAATGTGCCCAAATATCAGTCACCACTTTGTAGATTTACGCAGCCCGATGCTTGTGCAGGTACAGCAGTAATTAAAGAGCCAGGCTTGCAAGCTGGGTAATGCAACAGTGTGATCCCCCCATGTATTGGCCAAAAAAGGAAATCTGTAGTACAAAATGACCAGAATTGCTTAAGAGAGCCATTTTTTTCATCATCTGGAAGTGGAGTTTGTCTGTCCATATGCTTGCCTTTGAGTTCAGCAAGAGACAAAAAATGAACTGGAAGGTATTTCAGCTGGAACAAGATGTGTAAGCAGGCTAGGGAACTTCGTTGTTTCTTACTCTTCACAGGATTCCACAGAAGGCCGGCTTTTCAAAAACCAGTGTTTACCAACAGGTGCTACTTTGGAGGTATATTAGACCCAAGACGGTAAAGTTTGCTCTGTTTTCTCACTGTGATTAGCTTTGCCAAACATCTGACTCCTTAATGCCAATCAGTATATTTATACCGTTTTCAGAAGGCTGATTAACCCTTTTTTGGACATGAAACTTGAGCCAAAAGCAGCTTTAGTCATCAGGTCGTCTAGGCAGAGCACTAGTACTTAGCATACTGGAATTTTATGAGGTACCCTAAAGGTTCTTTCTTCTCTGGTAGAGGTGCTGCCATGGGGCCACAAGGTCACATCAGAAAAATTTACATCTGCTCCTCTGCAGGTGCATTGGTGGTGTTCATTGCTTACAAGCGAAAAGAAATGGAAGCTCGCTCGAGAATAAAAAAATCTCGTGAGGATGAGAGACTAGACTCGTTGCTGTGCCAAGAAGCTTTTGTATGAAAGAGGAAGCAGGGAGCAATGGAGGGGAGGGGCATCAAATCCAGACATTACCTCAGGCATTAATGCCCTAAGGGCTAGCTAGATATATGTTAGTATGTTTATAGAGACAGATTAAAATCGGATTTCACACATAGATATCTAGCACACCAAGGGTTATGAAAATCCTCCTTGACTGGTGAAAGCACAATAGCATAGTCATTGGTTACCCAGCAAACCTGAGGAAGCTTGGCTCTGATTCATGCCAACAGACAATAAAGAAACCACACAATGAACAATTGCTTTCATACCGAACTCAGATCTTTTCCCCTCCGAGGAAATCTTCTCAAGTGAAGGAGGACAAGATCTAAAGGGTAAGCTTGTAGTTACACAAATCCACCCCATCTTTCAGATACATCTCAGTAAACTATTACTCAGACTGTGAAACCATGCGTGCACCTTCTGTGCCTTTTCACAGCAAGCATTAGATACAGACAACCACTTCTTTAAGCCTTTGAGCAATCTTTTTTTTTTTTTTCCCAGTGCCCTAGCCTAACATGGTGGGAATGCTCACATGACATTTAGTATGCAGACAAGAGCCAGGATTGCATGTGCCTTGACCAGCTGCCAGCCCAGCCCATTTGCTCTCTGAGCTGCCCAGATCAGAAGCAGTCAGAGACCAGAATGTGGTCAGTGCTGAGCTGGAGCTAACATCGCTCTGCCAAAGCTAATAACGCTTCTCTCCCAGCTGAGCTAATGGAAGCTTCATGGTGGCTCAGAGAGTGGCCCAAGCAGACTCTCATCAGCCTAGAAAATACCACATGGATAAACCCAGCGTAGCTTTCAAAGAAGGTAAGACATGTATGTGCTTATGGGCAGCACAGGGCCTTTACCTGCCACTTGTATCTCCAAAGTATTTAGCACATGTGATGCAAACCAAGTGAATGCTGTCTCGCTCCAGCAGGCATGCATTTCCTATTATTGATCTCATTTAGAACACTCTAGCATGCAGATCTGGGCACTTTCAGCGAAGCAGTCACTTTTTTGCAGTCTGGGTCTCATGCAGGCTATCTATGCCCATAACTTCTGATCTGAAAATAACGTGGGACTCTCTTAAGACATGATACCAGAAGGACATTCTCACATTAAAAAAAAACAGGAAAGAAAGAGATTTTAGTATCTCTCCTTGCTCCCATAGTAGAAGAGTTGAAGCCATAGACATTTATTTTTCAATCCTAGAAACTTATTAGTCAAAACTAGCCATTTCAATGCTGTCTCCCAAAGGAACAATTTTGGATGTTTTCCATTAAATAAAATGAAAAGGTAATATTTTGCCTTTATGTTTTTATGTCATTCCAGCTCAAGGAAACTCATAATCATGAGTCTCACTGGGGCCAAAAAGCAGGTATGACAATGTCTCGAACTGTAGGGACAATATTTGTGTCCCATAGGCAAGAGAAAAGAGCATGTTGCTATCAAATTACTGAGTGTTAACAAAACCATGCATGCATGGAGACATATTTACAGACAGTCATATCACAAAGCTTAACTCAGCTGAAGCTTAAGGGAGCATCAGTGAAGTCAATGGAAGCACTTACATATGGTTAGATGCACAGGAACACTGTATTATAGCCATAAACTATCTGACTATACTTTAGCCAAAGTTTTATTATTAAGACAGCATCTTAGCTGACTTCCTCTCCTGGTTTTGTGCTCTCGATAAGCATATTTATTAAACCCGTTCTATACTTTTCTTCTACACTGAATTTTCTGTAAAGAAAATACAATAGGTCTGTGCATGGAAATTTGTGTAGCTCTGGCATATTAAAAATAGATCCCAAATGAGTGACTCCCCATAGGCCCCTTTCACTACCTAGGACCAACTCACTATAAAGCACTTTACAGAAAAATTGTCAGGGGATTACACATCAAAACATTAGTAAAATTGTGCAAAAATAATCCTGGAAGAGGCCTCAGGGTTATATAGTCTATCCTGCTGCCCAAGACAAGACCAACCAACTTAACCTTGACTGAGATGTCTCCAATCTCTTCTCATAGCAACTCTTCTTAATATTGGAAAGATTTTTCCTACTATCCAGATTAAACACTCCTCCCTCCATTTTGGCCTATTAAAGTACCTGTCACAGACATAAAATAAATTATTCCCTTTGTCTTTGCAGCAGCCTTTTCATATATCTAGATGAGCTGCCCTATTTTTTTTCTGTAGACTATTCATCCACAATTCATTCAATTTTTCTTTACATGACATTTTTCTAAACCTTCAATCATTTTTGCTGCTGTCCTGTTGACTTCATCTGCCTGTGCAGAGCCAAAGAGAGCAGGAGATGTAACACACTGGCTCACACAACCTAGTGGGACTTTTGCCTTTTTGGCAACTGATTATTATTGACTTATTTTCAATCTGTAACCTATTGACTATAGCGTCTCTGTGATACTTTCAAACGCCAACTTTATTTCATTCTTCAGAAAACGTTCTGAAGAATTTTCTCCTCTATTTTGAAAGGTGTTGCAATAGATGTACTAATTTAATTTCAGCCACATAATTTGCTCCCAACACACCAATCCATCTTCCTTAATATAGGAGGTGGAAACCACAAAAAAATTCTGATATTCTTGCAGAAGGCTCAGCTTGGGCAAGGTTCTGTCGCAGGCCACAGCTTTTGTACCTACATGTACCTATATATATACATATAAACATTTAATTATCTTAAAGTTTGATAAATTAAAGCCCTCCAGGGTTAGATAAGGGAACTTCATGTCTTTTGGAAGAGGGAATTTCCCAGCATCCCATTGAAACACACAACTGTTGCTTCTAGCTATGTAAGGGCCTGGGCCCAAAATAAAACTAATTAAAGACTAAGACCAATGTAAGTAAAATTCCTCTAAAAATAACCAAAAATAGCCTAACCTGAAAGATCTGTGTTACTTTATTCTGCTCCTGAGTTTCATGTGTATTTACAATAGCTAGAATATTATATGCTTAAAATAGAGAATATATATATTTCAAAGCTTTTTAAAAATTCATTTTTGAAATTTGTGCACATATTTACAATTTTTTTTAATTACTCAGCTGAAATTAACTACACACTTACTATTGTTTATTCTCCCCGATCCAACCTTAGATTTACCCATGTACTTGATTATAGCATATATGCAAATACTTTGCATAGATATTCATACATACCAGGAAACTGATGCACTATGGGTGAAATTTTCTGAAGTGCTGAAACATGAAACTTTACTATTTTGAAAGCATAATCCACTAAGTTTCAACATGCGAAAAATTAAGTAGCACTTCTCTGGGGACTGATTCTTCTGAGAACACTACAACTAAATGCAAACACATTTTAATCTGCCTCTTGTCAGACTAGGTATAAAATGTTTCCCATTTCTCCGGCATGCCATCTTCACAACTGCCATTTGCAAGCCTGCAGTTTAGTACGTTTTGTGTCACTTTTGCATGAGCACTTATTCATCCAGATATACAAAAATAATTAACAATTGCATTGCAACTTAGTACTGATCTGATCTTTTCCTCAGTGACATTCTAGGTCTTTACTTTCTACCTCTTCTTCCTTCCACGGTCATTTTAGCAATTTATACAGTAGAAGCAAGAATTTCCAGCTGCATTGTATTAGTATCAATTATTAATTTATACTAAAGAACGGGGTTCTTTAAACAAAAAAGGATTTCTTTAGAACAGTGCATCTCCAGCTTTTGGAAGCACAGACTATATCAAAGTATCTGTGTAGTAATTTCACTTTGCAACTAGCTAGTGCCCACAGATTTCAATATGCAACTGAGCATATTTCACAATCCTGTAAGAAATATTCATGGACTATAATTCATCTCAGGCACCTGGTTAGTCTCTTCTTTTTTTTCCTTTTTACACAAGAGTTGGAAAGGATGTGAGGGGAAAGCAGAAAAGATGAGAGTAAAATCAGACCTTCGGTGTGAGAAGAATGCACTGAATTGCTTGTAACTTTCAGTGACAAAACAAAGACAAAGAATAAACTCAAGAGCAGGATCACAGCAAATGATGTCTCCACTTCCCGTGCTTGAGAAGCAGGACTGAAGTTATTAAAGTCTTTCTGTTCAGTACATCCTTTCAGAGATTGGAAAAACTGTTAGCCCGGCTCTTTTGTTTTGAGATTACTTTCAGAGAAAGGTGAAAATAGAAAAAAAGCCCACAATTATGAGGACAATTTATCTGAGCCTTGGCAAATACAGTGATGTAAATCAGCTGTTCTGCCTTTAAAAGTGTTTTAGTACAGTGCTGCTAAATGAGTTCCATAGCAGTTTGCTCTTTTCATTACAAAGGACATTTAGGGTCAATAAGAGAAAGCGTTAATTATGGTAGGCCAAGTTTAGCAAAGAGTTGCTCAAAGGCATCTCCAGAAATCTTTCAGACGGAAAGGAAGTGCACAACAGAAATGTACTACTGTACTTTTGTCTATCCTGACATACATTGTGTTTGAGATGTGCTTCATTCACTCCTAGAAAAGAGACCTGACTTCAGAAGATGATTTGGAAGGTGAGAGCAATGGGAATCAAGAAAGTGTACTTGGACAGAGACCTGTCACACACGTTATGTCTCCAAGCTTGAACCTTTACTGAGAGATATTTACATAGAAAGCAAGTAGGGTAGGAAACATCTAATCTGTCCTGCACATCAGTCAATCTTTCCTCTTCCTTCCCTCCTTTCCTCTCTCCTTTGCTTCCTTTCTTGTTCCAGGTTTCAATAGGACAGAACTGGGAACTTCTCCAATATGTTTTGAAAACAAACTGCTTTGCTCAGTGACCATGAATTTCACACGGAGACTGCAAGATCCAGGAGCATATCCCTGCTTTGCCCACTTCAGATCAAGTTCTTGAGCCTGGATCATCTGTCTCTGGCAGAAGCCATGTGGTCCAAAGAGTCTCATCCTTCCAATGCCTTTCTCTATTCTTCTTTCAGTTTTGGAGAATTTTTGCCTGACTCAGATTTCCTCACAGCTGATGTAGTTTCATGGAAAGATTAACTTCAGCAGGTCAGCATTTTCCATAAACAACAAAATAAGTAGTTTCAGATAATTCTCCACTAGCTCTGTTTGTGTTTCTCATGAAATCTCTTCTTGGATAAAAGATATTCTCCCTGTGACTATTTGGAGAGAAGCTTTGTGTTTAGTTCGCACAGTCAGTTGGAGTCTGGGAGCAGAATTTGGCCCTTGCAGCTGAGTGGAAAGGAAAGTACTTGCTTCTCTTGAATAATGTGGCTACAGCTCAGAATTAACACTTTCTTCATTAACCAATAGGTCAAGTTCCGAAATCTGTTTTTTCTCTTCAAACTTAAACACTGTCACAAGGAAACATCCCTTCTTTTCTTTTGCCTGCAAATGTCATGCAGAAAGGTGAGGTAGCAATAAATGGTGAACATACAGGTGAAGAGAGGTGGAGTTTGGTTATTTTTTAATGGACAGGCTGACAAAAGGCAGTGATAGTGGCAGAGGAGGAAGTAGAGCAGGAAATCTGGGAAGGACACCAAATCCTTGGGATTGTATTCATCCAATTCCGAGCAGGACTTACCTAATAGCACAGGAAATGTATTATCTAGAAATCCCATTTATTGCACATACCAAAGTGAAGTTGCGTCAGTTATGAAATTTCCCATACCACTACCCTGTATGCGTTCAGATTAGCAATGACTTCAGCCATGTCTTAAGAAATAGCCACCGCGACGTTTAAAAACCAGCAACAGGTTTTCGAAGCCTACTTTCACAGTGACAAATTTAAAGGGGAACTAGATTACTTCAAAACATGCTACTCCTTCAATCTGTATTACAGCCACTTGAGCACTGAGCAAGCTGGAGAATAAAAACAGTTTTCAAGCTTTTATTTTAAAGGGTGTTTTAATGCCTGGCCACAGCATTCGTTGTGTTCTCCCAGTTATCAGTCCCTAGGAAATACTTGTACACATTGTTACTCAGTTCTGTATATCTCAGTTACTCAGCTTGCTAAACCGTTAACTACAGAAAAATAAAAAAGGTGCTCTTAGTTTCAGTTCCTACAGCTGGTTTCTCCCTTGATACTGCTTAATGAACCACAGTGTGAAGCATAGATTAACGTCGTTTTATTCATTCAAGGAAACGGGCAGTTCCATCTGCTCTGACTGAGATTAAGTGAAAGAGTGACAGCAAACCCATATGGCTAGTCTCCTTTTTATATGATGGGAAATGGAAAACATAAAATACAAAAAGGATAACACACCTGCAATAAATCAGGATAGTTATGAACTCTGCCTAATAAAAGTATCCATTAAGCCTTTCCTTTTTTTTCCTTCCAGTCTTTTGAGTTCACCATGTAGCAGATTCTCATAGGGGAAAAATAAAAAGATAGCGGGCATGAAACAAAAATTAGTTTCCTACTTTGTTTATTTATACCACACTGTACAGTTAGGATACTTCTTTAGTTTTAAAGAATCAAAAGGTTAAGCAACATATTTAATCCATAAGGAAATAACTTATTTGATTGAGCTCCCTTGAAATATGATAGATGGCAATTAGATGCATTCTAGCCTACAGGACGATATGTTCTATTCATTCTTTACCAAACAAACTCAAGACTTGAAAAGATATGAAAAAATACATTTCGCAGAGCTAGCACAATCCTATGTGAAGATAATCTTTTCTAACAACCTAACAATGTTATCCAAATTGCCTAAGGTAAAGAATGAATAAAAAGGGAGAATGCACATTATGTTTGCTAAAGAGAATAAATGTTAATTTAATTAAATAAAAATGCTTCATAGTGCTTTCAAAGTAACCACAAAGGTAAACATTTTTAATCCCTGGGAAAGGGTCTGTTATAGTCAATGGTACATCTCAGCTAGTGAAACTGTAATGGAAACATGACCGGAGCTTTCACGTGGACGCAATACTGACCCAAATCCCTCTTTGCAAAGTAAAACTTGTTTTGACCCCAGCTTCTGGAGTTTAAAAAAGACCTCATTCATGCCTCTGCCATGACCACGGCACACTGCCACTCTAATGCCTGACAGCAGCAAAGTCCCTTCTCAGTTACATAAAGCAATACCCATACTTTGAAAAGTTATTTTGAATTAGCCAAATATGACCGTATATCTTTAACACAGTAATGATAATTTTTTATGTCGCAGAGCCAAAATAATATCCACTGGTTCTAGAAATCTGGTAAATGTCCTTCAAATTATATTCCAGTGTAGGAAAAATGATCCAGCAAAACTTGGGTGTAATGCATGCCTGTGCAATGGGCTAGCATAATCCATTTATGTTTCATTAAATATTCAAATCCAGAACAGAAATGATACCTTTACTTAATGTGCCATCTATGTAGGGATTTAAACAAGAATTGCTCAGGCAAACCACTAGAGGAAACATAAACTTGATCTGGACAATCAGCCACAGTTTTTCCTTAGGTGTTCCCTTTCCTTTATCTTTGCAAAACATTTTTAGTGCGATTAGCAAGGACCAGATTTCATTATTACCACTATGTCTAATTTGATGGGTCCTATTTATTCTTTCAATTGTAGAAAAGAAATATTTCACAAGGTGTTCTGTACACCCCTAGAGTCACAAATGCAACACTATCGCCTGTCCACAACCTTGCAGAAAGCCTTCAAAGAAGAAGGTGAAATTGCATGTGGACATGCCCACACACATGTGAACACATACGTGAGTGGACAATGTTTGTTCCCATTGTCATAACAGGATATAAGACAAAGAGATATTTTTCCATCACTTCTTTAAGTTAAACCAGTGAAGTCACATGTGTCTATGGCATCTTAGGAAGAAATACACGGTGTATGAAGAAAAAAATATTAATTTAAAATGTTGGAGAATTAAACCAATAAAACTGGTCAACTGACAACTAATAAAGCTCTTTAAGAATGGAAAAAGTCCATTATGAGTTAATTATAATTAATAGTAGCAACCATACTGAAATTTCTAGGACTTTCTGAAATACAAACAATGAAAGTTAGCTGTAGATGACCTTCAGCACCGTCCCTCGCACACAGACATACACACATTTTACTAATGTCCCTTGACTATTATTAAAAGTAAACAGTTTTTAAAATTAATGCAAACCTTATCTGGTGGACAGCAAAATATCATTGCGAACTTCTGCTCTGTATAGCTTACCATGGGCATCTTATGCAGAAGGACACTAAAGGGTAGTGGACAGCTCCCTGAGCACGCTCAATAAATCTGCTCCTGGTTATCCAACAGTGCATTCGGCTATCAAATATACATCCTTTCTAACGCCTTTACTTTCGAATAGAATAGAATCATTTGGGTTGGAAAAGACCCTTAAGATCATCAGTTCCAACCGTTAACCTAACACTACCAAGCCCACCACTAAACCATGTCCCTAAGCACCACACCTACACGTCTTTTAAAT
>NW_009593012.1:12570-20226 GCF_000690535.1 Cariama cristata | reverse complement strand
CCTCATCCTCCGCTTCCCCAGGCTATACACCCCCAGCTCCCTCAGCCGCTCCCCATCAGACTTGTGCTCCAGACCCTTCACCACCTTCGTTGCCTTTCTCTGGACTCGCTCCAACACTTCAATGTCCTTCCTGTAGTGAAGGGCCCAGAACTGGACACAGCACTCGAGGTGCGACCTCATCAGCATCAAGTACAGGGGGACGATCACTGCCCTGGTCCTGGCTGGCCACACTATTTCTGATGCAAGCCAGGATGCTGTTTGCCTTCTGGGCCACCTGGGCACACTGCCGGCTCATGTTCAGCTGGCTGTAGACAGACACCTCAGGTCCTTTCCCACCGGGCAGCTTTCCAGCCACTCGTCCCCAGGCCTGTAACGTTGCATGGGGTTGTTGTGACCCAAGTGCAGGACCCGGCACTTGGCCTTGTTGAACCTCATACAGTTGGCCTCGGCCCATCGATCCAGCCTGTCCAGATCCCTCTGTAGAGCCTTCCTTCCCTCAAGTAGATCAACACTCCAGTCCAACTTGGTGTCGTCTACAAATTGACTGAGGGTGCACTCGATCCCCTCATCCAGGTCATTGATAAAGATATTAAACAGAACTGGCCCCAGTACCGAGCCCTGGGGAATACCACTTGTGACCAGCCGCCCACTGGATTTAAGTCCATTCACCACCACTCTTTGGGCCCAGCCAGCCAGCCAGTTTTTCACCCAGTGAAGAGTACACCCATCCAAGCCATGAGCAGTCAGTTTGTCCAGGGGAATGATCTGGGAAACGGTGTCAAAGGCTTTACTGAAGTCCAGGTAAACAACATCCACAGCCTTTCCCTCATCCACTAAGCAGGTCACTTTTTGCATTAGAAGAAGATCAGGTCAGTCAAGCAGGACCTGCCTTTCATAAACCCACGCTGACTGGGCCTGATCACCTGGTTGTCCTGTACGTGCCACGTGATGGCACTCAGGATGATCTGCTCCATAATGTGCTGGTTTGGACTCTCTCATTGTCATAAGTTGGGTCACACATACTTTGGTACTTTTTCAGCACTACAGATGAACAGCAGTGAAAGTCTTTGCTTACAAAAATTTCTCTGCTTTATCTTCTAGGCGTAAAATTGGCAACGCCTTTCCACAGAAGATACATGTTAGTAGCTGGTGTTTATTGCTCTCAGTACTGCTCCATGGTCACTGAAAAAGCTGAAGCTCAGCAGTGGCAGACCTTTTCTAGGAACCAAGAAAACTTTTCCAGCATCCTAAATTTTGCATTTGATCATGCTCTGAACACGACTGCTCCACCCTTCCCCTGAGACAGGCAGTTAAGTGCTTCCTTTTGTCGCGTTTGCTAATATGTCCATATAAATCAGGGTGGATGTCATCACCTTGAGGGAAGTATTCACTGCCCATTTCCTTTGAATTCTGACATTCTGCGTTCTGCAGTAAATGCAGTAAAGCATTATTAGCGGAAGGGGGAACTGGGCACAGTTTCCTGAGGACTTGAGAGTCCTGAACTGGTCTGAAGTCATGTTGAATTTCAAAAAAATGTCAAAAGGGCAACAAAAAAGGGAATGAAAAAAGGAAAATAATAAATGATAAAAAGAGGAGAAAGGGGGGGAGGGGGAGGGAGAATAAGGTGGCAAAAGGGATGAAGGGTGAGAAAATGTGAGAAAAGGGGCAAAAAGGGGGGAAAGGAAAGGGGGGAAAGGAGAGGGAGGAAGCAAGAAAAAGGGAAAAGGGAGAAAACTGGGAGGGGAAAAGAAAGGGAGAGGAGGGAAAAGGGAAGGAGGAAGAAAGACTGGGGAAGTGAATGCATGACTAGAGTTCCAGCCAAGACGAGATGTAAATCTGTACAGCTTCAGGTCTCACCTGTTTTAATGTTTATGTCTATCTATTTGTAGATCCTGACTGCTCTTTTCTCTAGTGCACCAGTTTCTTATCCTTTCAAAATCAGTACACATACTAAGGCATTGCACTGTCTGGGAGTCAAAATGAAGCATAAAGCCCTTACCAGTCACCAAGGAAAGAGGATTCTTCTTGCTGTGAAAGCAAGATGCCATTTGGATAGCAAGGCTTCTGCCTAGAATACAAATAGCACTTAGGCACCTTTATTTTTCTTCAGTCAATTAAGTATCATGTATGGTTTCACTGGTGAAGGCCAGCCATGGGGAGGAGTCCTCATTTAGCCTTCCATGGTGCTGTAGAAGAAATAATTTCTTTCATCGTATTTTTCTACAAAGTGTTGGATTAGAATATAACCTGCTAGAAAATTTAGAATGAGTTCTCATTAGCCCAGTACAACTAATTGCAAGCAAGGAAATATCTCTGTATTTTCATTATATATTTATATTGTTAAATTTCACTTAAATTCTACCTTAAGACTATTTTTGAGACTCAGATGTTGCATGAGCCTCATTCTGACTTTCAGCACAGATATTAATTCCTTTCTCAGTGCTAGCAGTTCAATTCATTGCATTTTAAATATACTCTTTATAAAATGGTTTCCTTCATTTATTTGTCTTCATATACACATGCAAACGCACACACATTTATAACTTTAACGAATGCGAAACTTTAAAGGAAATATGCATTAAGTTGTAAGTGTGGCCACAAAGCAGTTTTAAGAGCAATCAGTTGATGCAAAGATTAAAACTTGAGAAGACAAAAGCAGAATTCAGAAGAGGTGCGGCGAAAAGGAACAAATAAAATAATTCTCCCAGACTCTCATGTGGGTGGACCACGGCCAGAGGCACCCCATTTCCACCTCCTCAAAAAAAAAGAAAAAAAATTTAATAACAATCTCTTCTGAAAGCAAATAAATACCTTAACAGAAATCAAGACTCAGCATGTATCCATTGACCTAGCCATGAAAACTTTAGCAATAGCATAGTTTAACAAGACATACTGTTTAACAAAACATAGTTTTTCTTTTCCTGTTAATAAAGTTGATAGATTTTATTTAAATTGTGTAAATGTAAAAAGAAGTTATAATTGGCATTTCAAGAGGATTCTCCACAAATAAACCACACAGAGACATGGGATGATGGGAAGGAGGCAGGGAAGTGAGAACTGTACAACTAAGACCTAGGATTTACTATAATCTCCCACGCCTACTAATTTTCTTTTGTTCAAAGTGTGGAGAACAGCGATCATACCAAAAATAAATGGAGCTAGCAACTGGCATGTACTTCTGTGCTGAAATGGCCATGGCAGCATTCACTGGAATACTATAATTCCCCATTGTATTGAGAAGACGTAAAATAATAGTGCAGACCTGGCATAATTATGACAATTGTGTTTCTTCAGTCAGGTATTAATTCTGAGGCTTTTCATAAGGCTTTTTTTTTTCTTTTGTTGAACAGTGAGTAATGTCCCAGATCATACAAATCCTCTGTCTCCATCACCTCTTTAGATCAAGATTTCTGTTAGGACAGAGTTTATATTTAGCAATAATGATGCATATAGTCACAGGAATCCATGAGTGAACATGGGCAGACAAAGTTTTCCCCTACAATCATGCTTGCCTGGGCAAAGAACCTGAATGCAATACAGCTACATAAAATTCTTGTGCTACATGTTGCTTGAAAGTCAGTTTTTTTCTTGAAGGTGTAGATTTCACTCTCTGCCAAATAATAATAAAAAAAAACAACAACACAAAACCAAAACAAAAAAAAACCACAAAGAGCAGCTTCAGACCTCACCCTGTACATCTGGATTGAGGATACTGGCAGATACTTCATAGGGAAGCAGAGTACCAGTAGCCTGCTATTACATCCATAACAGCTGGAATTGCAGACCCTAATTTGGGGTAATAATGTAGTACCATAAAGGCAAATGCTTATTTGGGTTTGGTTACAGCACTTCAGCTTTCACAACATCTGACCCCACCCACACAGAGCCAGTTTCATCTTACAGAAATGGGGATAAGCCCTATTACCTGTATACTTGTATCTGTAGACATCTGCATGACTTACATTTCCAGATTAAGTTGGGGCAACAGTCCTTCTAGAGGAAGCTCTGTCCCCTTCAAGGCTTAACTGTAACTTCAGCAACTTGCTTGTCAGCTCTCTTAGACAGTCCACCTCCTACAACCTTGGTATCACTCCCTCTCTGTGGTCCCAAGCCCCTTTAGATATTGTGCTTTGCTACCCTCTCTGATGGCCTCCATCCCTCCAGTACTAACTCATTCCACAGTAACAGCAGACAGCACGGTCCTCCAGCATGGGGACCATGTTTAATATGGCAGAGTGAACCCTTCTGATCTCACCATCACTTTCTTAACAAGGGGCCCTTTAGCACTTGAAAAACACCCTAGCATTAAAAGCAAACAAACAACTAACTTCCTTGAAATTTTAATAGCTCACTTAGTGGCAGTGACAGATGTCAGATTGACACCACTGGAGAAGAGAGTATTCAGTGATGCACACACAGGTTCTGGTTAGGGACTGACAGTCCTTTTTGCCTCCTGTGCCACCCCCGAGACCTCCCCTCATGAATACAACATGGTGCTGAAGCCAACACCTGGAGAGACCACCGTGAAGAACAGTGTAATGCCCACGCCAAATTAATGCTTAGGTTCCTAGCTGACACTGCCAAGAGAGGTGCCACTCTCGATGGTCTTTGTAATGTAGATACCTGCCACCCACCGAGAGCCAGACTGAGAGACCATCAATTCATAAATTTATTCTATTTATTTTATGACATCACATCAATTAAACTTCTATTCCGAAACCTCAGGTTGTAGCTGAAAATACCTCCAGGCAATACCTTCACATTTAAATTAAAAAAATCTCTCACTTCATCTGGCTTCTTCTGTTCCTCCTTCCCCCTCATTGTAGCTCAGAAATGACGTAAAACAGATGAAGGAGTATGGAAACAAACTTAAAATCATCATTTTAGACATGATCCCAGCAGGTGTGCATGGTTTACTTGGAATTTATGAGATGTAGTAAATATTGCTAACTCAGCTCTTCCCATCTCACCGCAATCTCTTTCTGGCCAACTTATATGCAGTATCCCAATGCCACTGGTGGCAGTGGACGTGGCTATCAGAACCCACTACGGTAGACTCTGAAGAGCTAATACTTTCTAGCATTGCCTCCCAGTAATGCTTCAAAGTTGTCATAAAAGCTTTCATATTTTATCTGTTTGAATGTGTGTTAGCAATCAGCAGAACAAGTCTCTTGGTAATGGTCTGGGTCCTTGTCTGTTCAGATGCAAACCACTTGGCCTAAATAAGCAGCCTATCAGTGCTGAATTTCATTACTCATTTCCTGTCATTAAATTAGATGAGATTAATAAATAGGAACTGACAGACAGTCAGCCAAATTCAGCTCTCCAGTGAAACTCATCCCCAAATGAAACCGTGAAAAAAGCCTGGTGGTTCACTCTATGTACTATGGGGTCTTTCTTGTTCGTTGTGGAAATGCCCAAGTATAGTGGGATTGCTTTTCCTAATCTCTTTCTTTAACCCCATTCGTCCCACACAGGCATCCCAGTTGTATATCTGATAGGAAGCACTCCTAGACACCAGACAAGTTTTGAAATAAATGAGAAGAGAATCCAGTCACACTGCAAAAGCAAGACAAATTAATGACATTTCAACGAAACACGATAGTCAGTCTGCCCTAACGAGGCCAGAGAGGAGAAAACATTCACGAACAGAAGCACCAAGCAGCCTACACAGCCTTCAAGGCCCTTTTCTCTGCAAGGGTATCCTATTCTACACGCTCCACTAGTGCCCATTCTTCCGAGGTGCTGACCTGCAACTGTCCCCCACATCCCCATCTCCCCACTTTCCTCCCCAAGATCAGACCGCTTGTTTAAGCAAAGTGAGCGCGTGAGGAAAGCTGAAAGAGAAATAAAAATCAGACTGCAATTGACACTTTGCCCTGAACCTAATCCTATAGTGCCTGGGCATGGTGAGACAGAGGAGACTGTTATTGTAGAGGGAGCTGGCACCAGCCCCTGTATGTAGTTGCCTAATGCTTTCCATTATAAGATTATTGCAATCAATTTTTGAATAATGTTAACACCTCTATTGTTTGTCTTTGAAATCTGGCAGAAGCGGGGATTGCCGTAGGGCCAGTGTCATGCCTTTCTCTGGTACTGTTAATAAATTCAAATATAGACAAGTTACAGACATGTTGAAAATCACCATTTTTTTACTGTATTTTCCAGAACCCAGAATTATTTTGGCAACTAGCTAAAACCCCCAGAGATTTGATACATCTGCCTTCACGCTGCACCTACAGCATCTCCATGAATGGCTATGTCTTGGGATGGTACAGACACAATGGCTCTGCCAGTCCATCAAGGGGACCCAGTGTAATAGGCACAGGATTACAATGGTCAGTGTGGGGACATGGTATGGTGGCAGCTAGATGTGGAAACAGGGAAGGAAGAATAAGTCACTGGGATGAGACACCCGGAGTGGTGGAGCAGTTGATGCAGAAAAGAGATCAAAATGAAAGGAAGAGGGAGGGTTATGGGCAAAGATGTGATAAAGACATCACTTCAAAGGAAAAGTAACTCAAAGAAATAGAACTCACTCACATCTCCCTCAAATGTCCAGTTCACACACGGATGATATTTTTGTAATTAACTGAATACCCTGTTTCTGATTAATGATGCTCAATCAGAAATTTCTTGTGCCGTTATGTGTGGAGGTCAAATTTTATCAATGGAGAACGATAAATGACTGCTAGAGTAGTGGGGTTTTTGTTACATTTACTAATTAAAAGTCCACAACTAATATGAAATTACATACCGAATGATAGAAGGCTATTTCAGTTGCTATCTGAAGGTTTCCAAAGGTAGAGAAACAACAAATTTACAATTGCCTTCTGTAAATCTATGTATTGCAGACCTTAATGACAGGAAACCATTTCTATTTTCTCACAGGAATCCTGTGTCAATCTGGAAAACAAGTTAGCTCCTAGTCACCCTGAAGATGTAGCAATTTGAACCTAATACACCAAATGCTGACCCAAAAAGAAAAAAAAAAAAAAACAAAAAACACCAAGAAAAGAAAAGAGATTAAGGAAATATATCATATCTCTTTAGGTCATGTATGTGGTCATAATTCCCTTTATTGGTTTATATTTTTGTGCTTAAAGGTAGACCCCAAAGAAGCAACAGAGAGCGATGGGGAGGAAGAGAGGAGCACAAGGTTAGTAGAAAGCAGTGAACTGTGAGGCGGTCACATTGCTGATGGAAGGTGAAGGCAATGGCATACCTCAAGGCATCATGAACTAGGCACAACACCTACACTTAAGAAAACGGGAAGAAGGATTGAAATCTGGTCTGCTCTGAACTAGGCAGAACTGCTGCTTTTAGCTCAGTTAGCCATGTAGCTGAGCATCCTAGCACGGCCCTGGGGACTCACATCCACCTTCAGCCTACACGTTGTTTTCTAGCCTTTGTCTTCCCAACATCCGAACAAGCGCTGCGGTTGTGCTTAGAGTGCTCCCAGGCCCAGCACTCTGGCACGCACTGCTTGTCTGCTACTGTCTTCAAAATTCGGGAGCTCCAGGACTTCAACTGTATGTTTCCAACTGCAGAGTCAGTTATGGAGCTGTTCTAACAGAAGTTATAGTAATTGAGTGCTACATCTGGCTTAGTTAAGATTTCTAGATATGATGATAGCCTGCAGTAAGATTTTGCAGT
>NW_009593012.1:0-12539 GCF_000690535.1 Cariama cristata | reverse complement strand
TCAGCAGGGGTTGAACACAAAGCATTCCAACAAGGCAGAAGTTACAGTGGCCTGCTTTGGCAGGGGAGAGGAAAACTCTATTCCTATGGTTTCCATGTCATCTCTAGACCCATTTTTTATAAAAATCTCAAACTCAGCATGCTGTATAAGCACAGATTCAAACAAATCTTGCGAGGCATTCTGAACTTCCTCGGTCTATCTAACAAAAGCGAAGAACTCTGCAAATAAGAGTGTGGAAATCAACAATTCCCATTCCGGTTGAGACTATTAGGATTACCTCTGGGATTACTGTTTACTCATTTCCCAGCAATGCTTATATATTAATTATTTCAATGTAATGTTCCAAACTTTTTTCCCAAGGGGCCATGTTAATGTAACTTTCCTGAACTACTGTTTTAGTTAGTATAGGCCAAACAAAGGCTGCACAAAGATTTGACAATGTAGAGGTAAGCTTTTTTGCTATATAAAATTCCACAGCGTTTGTAAGTAGACTAGAAGATAATGTTCGTGTCTCACTCAAAATTCTCTTGAAGTACCGCATTTTAATTGCACTGCAGCTTTTGATGGGTGTTATATTCTTTTCCTGTGTGTATTTTCTTGAAAGATTACCAAGTACTGCCATGCAGTGTTGAAATGCTTTTCTATTCCATTCCATTTAACAATGAGTAAAGTTATAGTATCCGAGACAGAGCCATCAAAGCTAATAGAAGTCATTCCTTGGGCTTTAAATCCAACTCGTGTTAACATTTGCAAGTTATGTTTTAAGTATGCACGGTGTTTTTAAAGTTCCTGGAAGAAGGGTGTTCTGGAAAGAGGAAAAATCATTGTAAGGTGTAGCTGTACCTACAGGATAAATTATTCTTCAGGAACAGAATATATAACGCAATTCTTATAGAATTGTGTACAACAAAAGAAAAGAAACCTCAAACCCACCAAATCCAAAAACAAAAGAAACAATCTGTTAAAATACATATCAATCATAGTTTCACAACATAACAAAACAGGCTTTTTTATGATTTTAAATTAATTCTTTCCATTTAGCAGTCAGAACACAGCGGGAGAACTGAATCAGTTTTGACACCGAAATAATGCTCAAATAAATATACTTACCTTTAGGGAAAAGGCTTGTTCATCTCTGCATTACATGTAGAATGATTAATACTTCAGCTATTGTTTTAATACCTAAAGGGTGACAACCACTATTTTCCCATTAAACGTTAGCACTGACTCAGCGTGCGGTTATATGAGGTGTTCGTCTTTGGACGTGTCAACTGAAAAGGGAGCTTACTGCAATTGCAGTGCAACTCTGAAGTCAGAGTAAATGGAAATAGGCACGTAGTCAGAACCTGATGATGTTAGTAAAAATCTTTTTTTTTTTTCCTCTGTCAGTCTACCTTCCCATTAAATGTCTGGTTTGTTTTAAGATTTTATTATTTAATCATACATTGTAGACACACCTGTTAATCTTCTAGCTCACCAGCACTATATCCTGCTAGGCGTGTGGTATGCTGGGAGAAACCAGGAAAACCTCAGTGGATGCTTTCTAGGTGCAGACGTGTAGTTTACAGAAGTACAGTTTAGCATTTCGGATAGTAAAAGCTAAAGTTCATTTAAAGTGGATTTACTGAGAGAAAGGAGGGAAGGGGAAAGGACTTTCAGCTCCCTCCAGTACACATTGGTTGGTGTGGTAAATATTTCCCTACCACAAGATGCAGTCCCAGACATGAGGTTTCATAACCCCTTGCCAATCCTTTCTCACTAACCAGATCAGTCCTGAGTCCTCTCCTTCTATACACATTTTTAATCTTGGATTTTCAGTTGCTTAAAACTTTCCCAAACCAATTCACTTTGGGATGAAACACCCTGTGCCCACTTTCTGCTTTCATCTTTAGCTTAGTTTCAGTCTGAGCAAATCTCATTTTTGTGTATCTGCACTCCCAACTCACATGCTTCCCATATGTTCCAAGTACGGTCTTGCACTCACATAGCTAAAAATCACAACCAAAGCTGTAACTTTTGCATGTGAATACATGCATCTCCTACTGACATGAAGAATGCTACCAAATAATGCTACAAATTCCATGGGACAACTCACATAAATGGTGTAACTGATATCCATCCTAACGAGCCAGAAGCTAGGAATAAAAGAATACCCTGAATTACCAAAAAAATAACTAAAAAGAGATAGGAACGAGAACGAATGTAGTCCAGGCCCTCAAACCACAACTCTGTTGAGCAATATGTGAATTTATGTCAGGTTCTCAAAAGTGGAGTGAACATAAACACTATACCTCAGTTGTTTACCTCAAAGAGGGTCTCCCTATACAGAAGAGCTTCCTGTTACTGCCCAAACTTACCGCTGTTTGCAAATAGATAGTTCTACATATACATGCGTATATAATGTATTTATCGAGTATAGGCGTATGTACACATATGCATATGTATACTATATATGCATAAAATGTATATTAAACGTATTTTTTCTATTACATATAAAGCACAACGTATCTAGACACATGTATATGTATATATGAATAATTGTATTTTCTTTTTTTATATATTGGCCCCATAAATTCAGAGGATTAGGGCTGAGCAACCTGAAGTACAGCACTTCATTCCATGCCCAGATCTCTCTGTGATAAGTGGGCTCCTCAAGAAAGTTGAGATTTTCCCCAGCAAGAGACAGCTTAAAATGCTGAACATGGCTTTTTTTCTCTAGTCAGACCACAAAACCCTTTCTCAAGAAAGAATGACCTCATATCTTATTAACCCGAGCACAAAGTGAATGAGCTCACACACACACCAGCATACACATGCACACTTACACACACGCAACCAAACAGCCAAGCAAAAGCTCAGAGACAGACTTTTAGGAACAGGGTTTCCAAGGAAAGGTAACTAAATACGGATTTTGGAATCTAAGTTCTTTTCTAAAGGTAATGCCCGATGATGGTTCCTCAAGAGCTTGGAAAATTACATAAAGAATTTGCAGACTTATTTTGTACTTTCTCTTTTTTTTCCTGTTGCTTAAAGGGGACAAGCAATTTCATATTTTCTTCATAAATACTCGGGTAGGACAGAATACGCAGAAACCATTCAGGACAAGAAGCACTAAAGCTGTATACAAAAGCTGCAGAACAACAGTGGACATTACCTTGGAAATGAAATACTATAAATGGGTGAGGGAAAAGCAATCTGAGTTCTGCATATTCTTACCTGGTGTGTTTGCACTCTTTTGAATAATTTCCTAATTCTGATTGCCCTTTGCTGATAACGGTAGACTAGAAGTGGAAAAGATACAGAGCATAACTATTCTGAGAAAAACAACTTAAATGAAGGAAAGGCTTGCACAGGAAGAGAAACGAAATGGACTACAACTTCCCTGCTGGAAAAAGAGATGACAGAGGAGAAATATAATAGGGTCTACAAAATTATGAATGGCGAAGAGAAGATGAGCAGAAAATGACTATTCCCTCTTTCTCATAACATAAAAAATCAGGGAGAATTCAGTTCCCTCCGCATTAAAACAAACAAAAGGAAGTACTTTTTCGCACAACATAATAATTAAACTGTGGAAGTCCGCCACAGGATGTTGTGGAGGCCAGCGCTGGTAACCGAGGTCAGAAAAGGTTTTAGTAAAACTTGGGAAGAGTAAATCTGTTGGTGGCTATTCAAAATGATGGTACAATGCATCCGCCAGTCACTCTCTAAATCAGCGATTACTGAGAGACAGGAGGATTTAACAGGAGATGATTCACTTTATATTAGCCTGTGCGTCTGCTGCTGGCCCCTGCCGCAGGCAATCCAACGGGCTAGCTGCACCTTGGATCTGACCTAATATGGTTATTCTTAGCTTTCTCTGAAACCTTTAGATATCAAGATCTGTGTAAGTGTAGGTCCTAGGAAATAACACACATAAACAGAGAACTACGACATTTTCCTCTTCATTCTCATTGCAATGTAATATCCTCAAATTGATGAAGAGATGAAGCTATCATACGTGTTAACATGAATCAGCAAAAGACTTCCCAACATACGATACAGGGTCATTTTTCCCCTCAATCTCCACATAGTTTCACAGTTTCTTTACTTTTGATACGTGTGCATGTTGTAACGTGTGAATGTTGATTTAAAAAGCACTACTTGGAGGCTTAATGCTAGGCATATGCTTAAGCTGGTTTGTATCACTGTTTTCATAACTGCAAGGTCATCAAAGAGTTGGCTTTTTATAAAATTAACAAATATATCGTATAGACTGATGTGGGGCATTATATGACCTTAATGTTCGTTGAAGAAGCTAATACCGTCTGAGGCCAGGCACGCTCTAGAAGTTTTCCATGTAGTCCTGCAATGCCTCTTAATCCTGACACAGGTTCCAGCCCACTTAGTATTTTAGCCCCTGTTGTGTTTGGTTCTGAACCAGAAAAGCTCAGCAGCCTTTCCTTAACTTAAGCGCTTGGGTAGTCTCCGTGAAGTCAGTTTGGCTATTTGTACTTCCTATGTGCTTTGTTTTCGCATAAGTCTAGCGCACAAATCTGGCTTTCAGCACACTTTCTGTTCCACTTCTCTGGATTACTTCAAAGTATGGATTTTGTAGCAGCTGTATCTTTATTATTCATTAGGTATCAAGATGAAGAAACCAAACTCATGTCAACTTATTCAGGATGTTAGCCCAAGTCTCATGAGATGAAAAGTCAGGCAGGGCATAACTAAAAGGGCACTGTCCCAAATTCATAATTTATTCCTAACAAATCCTACTGCAGTTTTCTCAGGATTGCCATAAATTTTCAAGGGTCAACATTACTTCTGGAGTGCAAACTACCTAAGCAAGGATCTTATATGAAAACTGGGAGGGATAAGCAGTAATTTTTAAATTGGTTGCCTTTGAACTTCTGGAAGCACATTATTCTGTTTACGTTCTTCCCATTTGCATTGTTATGTGAAGTGTTGGTAAGTTTTCTGCCGGCCTGTAATCCATAGTAGCGGCTCATATTTGAAACATGTCACGCTCCTGACATGTTGGGAAGTATCACAGCCCAGTATAATATTTGGCTTTCAAATTGTTATTTTGCAACGAGAGGACCAACAGACTAGATCGGCAAAAGCAACTTCGGTTATTAGAGTTCGGACATGAACTTGGCTTGCTAATGCCAGAGAAATACAAGAGCCTCCTTTCATGCTCTTAATGAAATCATTAATTATGTCAGCAGCTCAAACGATACATCTCCAAACACTTTACATTACTTTGCAAAAGGGTAGTCACATAGAAGTCTTAGAAAAAATATTCTTAAATTCTAAATTCATAAATTCTACTCATAAATAGATTTCTGGTTGCAGGGATTTGTACAGTCATTTTCTCTTATCCTTTTATTCTGCCATACTGCAACTGAAGGTTCTGCTATTGCTTGTGGAAAAAAAGTAATCTGAACAATATATCCACATACTGTTGCCTCACTGCAACCTAAATGAACTTCCTGAGCCTGAAAATTTGCCATGCTTCTGATTAGCAAGGAAACCATCTCAATAGACTTCTTTCTTTTTCGCTAAGCATTTATTGTACCTTATTGACTCTTGCTATATTTCCTATAATTACTAAATAGCTTGTTTTGATTAAATAATCAACCTGTTGACAATACTGTAAATAATAATAATTTGTCTTTCTTGATTTAAGTAGATATAGGTTCATTTTTTAAAACTGCCTCCATTACAGAAATGAGCTTTTATATATGATAAATAAAACCAGATTTCAACTGTTAAAATCAGAAGTGGTCTTGGGGCAAACTGTTTCTAATCACAGAAATCACAATAATGCTGTCTGTGCTTTACTCTTAGTACACTTAGGGAGACAGGGAACTTGTGAAGTAAAGCAAGGACTGACATTCAGATTGGTTTTGTTAATCTTTCACATAAAATATATGATCTAATTCTTTATTCCAAGAAGGCCAACTCCACTGTTACTGTTTGTTTCAGTAAACAGTCATTCATTGCCTTTCCCACATCACTGAAGATGGAGCCTATCTGTTCTGTGATGCATAAAAAGAATAAAAAATACAGTAGCATGACTAATGAGGCAAAATAAACAAGGTGATATAAATAAATCAAAATTTATACATTTTGTCTGTCATTATGTTTATGGCCGAGCACTGTATTCACATGTCTTCTCAGAACATAATGAAACTTATAATGAAACTTCTGCAAAAGAGACTGGAAAAAACCCAGTATTTCTTCACACAGCAGTGTTTTCACAGAACTCTGTACATGGGATTTTTGGACTTAAAGGTGTGATGACATAATTTGTAAAGTGCTTCCAGCAAGACCCTGGAAATAATGACAGAAATGCAGAAAAACTTCAGTTATGTCCCCAGGCCAATATTCTTAGGGAATCTTCCAGTATAGAGGATACATTACGCAACCAGCTTTAACTGGGATTTGAGGGAATGGTTTCAGGTCAGTGAATGGGCTGGCTTGGTTTGGTTCTTTGGAGCAACCAGAAAGCCTCAGTATCTTCCTTATGAATCACTTAAGGAGGTAACGTAAAACTTAAGATGTTTCTAAACTAGCTATAATAGCAGAGGGGGTATAATCCAACTGTACACAAAAATAAATAAGCCAGGAAGAAAAACCTGGGGACCAGGGTATAAACCAACTGTGGGAGGCAAACTTATTCCAAAAGTGAGACATCCACAAAGGACAATGATGGACCCGAGGGATTTAAAAAAAAAAAAAGAGAGAAAATACATACTTTTCATATTAAGGTAAAAGTTCAGGAACAGGAAGACTGAAATATGTTATGTTGTAAACCAACTGAAGTCAATTGAAGTTCATTATAAGAATTACAGTATAGAAGAAAAATTACATACCTGTGAACCTTGCACTTGGCAAAATATCCCTGTCCTACACTAATGGGACAAAATAAGACAGAGAAAGCCACAGCATTGTTTTAAACACGCTGTCTTTAAACAGCCCATACTTGATAACATTCCCATTTTCTTTCTCCCTTCAAGTGAAGAGGCATGCCTTTTGCAACACCAAAAAAACCCCACCCCTAGAATCCTTCTCACTAATACTATTCACAGCTGTCTCTAGTTTGACTTCTAGCATCCTCTTTTGACTAATGCAGCTCTCAGATAAGTTTCCAACCTCTTCCACTTGGCTAAGTCCCAAATCTCCTCCTCTATCCACATCCTCATAAACGTTCCGTTCTTCTGTTCAGCAACACCCTGTTTAAATTCCACGTTGCACTAGGCATTGTGTTTCATTACGTTTCTTTACTTGGCCATTTAGAACTTCATCCAGATGATCTTTCCTCTTTTTCCCCCTTCCCTTTCTTTGGGCTTTACACTGTGCTGTCGTTGACTCCTTCCTTTATGATTATTATGTGTTTGCATTACCATAACAGCTAAGAGCTTAGCTACGGACCAAGACTCACAGTATGAGGCCTCCCTAAACACAGAACATTTATTCACTCTCAAGCTGTCTTTAGGATGACGACACATGAAATTGCCTCCTTCCAGTTCCATCCTTTATACCATCTCTCACTTGTACAGGCTCAGGCTCAAGCTAAACAGGGTTAAGGTCTCAGCTGAGCTCTTCTCCAAATCCACACTCTTTTTTTAGTATTTCCCCCTGTTGATAAAAGTCTTATCAAACACGCAGTCCCTTGGGTCCACGGTTATGGATCTTGATTTTGGGAGCGGTTTTTCTGAGGCATTTTGGTGTTTCCAACACCTGGCTTATACTCAAATATTTTCCTCTTTCAACCTCTCCAGAATGTATCCTGAATACCAAAGCTTTCACCTGGGTGCTTCACCCCCGTATCTTAACCCTCAGCCATTGCAAGCTGTTCACCACCTGGTCTGCTCAAAGAATTGCCTAAAACATCCTCTTTGTTAGTTATTTCAGTCCTACAATTTATACCATTCGCAGCCTTCTGCTTCCTCCTTGTTTATTCCCTAAAATGAAAAAAAAAAAACCCAAACCAACAAAACAAAACCCTCACCTTTCACCTCTCCCTTTAAATCCTTTCACAACTGAACTGCACCTTACCTGATGGTTCAGTTCTTGCCATATTCCCATCTTCACTCCACTAGCACTGCCAGCTTTCCCTGCCTGTTCATCCCCATCTACCTCGCACCCCTCTGTGTTTTGCCTCCTTGTGTCCCTTATGCCATCAAGTCCTTTCCTTGCACACCTTTAAATTTCACCTGAAGCTTTACTTCCACTGTGATGTCTACTGCCTTACAGGCAGCGGGCTGGACTGATACAAAGCTAACTGAAATGGATTGGGGTTTATTGTTATCCTGTTTGTTCTCTCCCTATTGCTGGTTTCATCTCCCTGTTGCAACTTGTGCTTCAACTGGATTGTTAAGCAGAAGCTATTTTTGTACCACAGGATGGTACAGCACCAAACACAGCAGAGCCTTTAGGCTCGTTTGCAGCCTGTAGATGCTATCTATTCTGCAAAAGCTCTGTAGAACATACATGGGATCTTGGAGATCCCAATGCTTGGCAAAACTTAACAAGACTGTCTTAGTTCGTCTTTGGTGTGTTTATGGAAAAAGGCCCTAAAATTTAACAAAGACGTTGTTTTGTGCATTCTTACATGCACCTTTTTTTCTTTTTTTTTTTTTTTTTTTTCCAGTAAATGCATTTGGAGACATAACAAATAAACAGCTTACACAAGCCTGGGCCTGAAGCTGAGCACCTGCGACTTAAATAAGATCATCATTGTTTGAGTAGGGTTTAAATAATTTAGTACAAATTGGCTTTCCTATAGGTGTTGACAAGCACATCATCACTACTTACTAATGAGTACAGGATTCCAGAGGACTGCACAGATATCACACTCCTCCTCAGACTGCGCATGTGTCCCTCGAAACAAAGTATTTCATAAACAAGCACCTGGAGACCTTGATTAAAAAGCACCTGCTGTGAAGCTGTTGGGAGGAGAGATTGCACAGCGCGCAGATGGCCCTCACCGCATGGGTTGCCGATATTTCTGATATCTGTAGTCACTGACATAAAGTTTGTTTCCCTTCCTCCCACACACAGACCCAACCCTTTAAGCTGGCTGGTTTTTACGAGCATGCCCTCAAAGAGGTGGTTGAGGGAGAGTCTGACACAGTCTGACAGTGACTGCAACCGTAGGAATGATGAGTCTAACAAACCTTGCCTTTGTGACAGGACAGGCTGTTGATATCACTGATTACCTTTTGGCTTGATGTTGCAAAAATAGTGATATTTGGTGAAAAGAGGATAAAGGCATCCCAGGGGTAATTAGTGATAAGCAACCATCTGATAAGCCTCACCACCTGTTGCACAATTTTTCCCTATTCATGTCTGTGACTCCGTGGATTGTTAATGAGAAACCATACAGATTTAATGAGGTCTGACACTCCCCCCTGCATCCTGCAAGCCCCTTCTCTCCATACAAATGGGATCCCTCCATTTTAATGTCAGTTTTTCTGGTTTACTGTTCCTGGCACCAGGTTCTTGTAGCAGTTTCAGCGCTGTGCTTTCAAAGATGGAAAATAATAAAGTGAGGAAGAGCTCTGTCAGGTCTGGGCACACGTGAAGAATTTCTGCAATGACTGAAAGGGTTTCTGAAAAGGACCGGAACAGCCACATGCCCTGAATGACTTAACTCTTTGTGGGAAACCCCGGAGCCTTTTCTCTCTGTGTGTATGTGTAATTTCAAAACCGATACATCACTCAGAGCTGGAAGCAAGAAGCTTGTCACATTTCCATGCTCAACTACCGGCCCTTTCCAGAAAACAACATCAAGCAGGCACCTTTTGGTTACTTCAGGCATGCTTGTCATATTGCAGGGGCAAGGCTTACTCAAGAAGGTACAGTTAGCCAATACTCCAACAGGACAAAGATGGGAAAACCACTTAAAGTTTTTGTATCTAACCTGGTGGTCTGCAAAGAAACTGAGAAACAGAAATATTTCCAATAAAATAGAAGCCAATCCCTTGCTGCTATTCCGATCTACAAGTTGAAATGATGACTACAGCCTCCTTTTGTCAAGGCTGTGTGTTACAACCTTGGATCTCAGTCCTGCCAGCATAGCAACCTACAGATCCCTCCTAGAGCTGTCCTCAGCCTGCACTACGTATGGCTTGCTTTGTTTCTACATGCGTTATGACTACAGAGGCCACCCCTGAATCATACGGGCTGCTCTCCGAAAACTCCCCCATGTGTCATTCCCTCATCTGCCAGCTCAAGAACCTGTATAAGACTCAAGTCATCTCAAGGGCTCGGAAGATGGAATGATTTCAATAACGGCAGCAGAACCCAGGAACTCTGATTGTCAATGTCCAGTCCTGCTCAGAGCCAAAACTCTAACTACTTTTTGATTTTTAGCAGAAAATTAGACCTTGCCACCTTGGCTTGCTAAGGCCAAATATTTCTTCATCAATGTTTTGGCACTTTTACACTTCCATCTCCCACAGCCACTGAAATTGCTTTGAGCATTTGGCAGAAATAAAGTAGTCGATATTCCTAAGGAACAAGAAACAGCTTTTAGAGAGCACCATTGATAGGTCAGACCAAACAGACAGAGCATTGTTTCTGTTTTTAAGAGAGATGAAATCTGGAGATGAAGAAGCAATTAACTTAATCTCAGTGTAAGACAAGGTGTTAATATGATATAAGGAACAGTGTCATCATCTTGGGATAAACAAATAACAGCTAATATATAACTTTTATAGTTGATCCTTATTTATTTCTCCAGGTTAATTGAACTTCACTTTTGATAAGCTAGTAAATTTAGAACCCTAACCTGCAAGGGTTAATTGAAGCTCCTCTACAAATGTGCTTGCTCATACCTCCTGCTGTCCAGGCTGATTATGCAGCACGTCATGGGCAACTCTACGGGCTACAGTTCACTATGCACGGCCCGTTTAAGGCAAGTCAGGTGGTCATTTCACTTCGCTTATTACAGCTTAGGCTTCACATCCTATGGGACATTGTGTCTGAAAAAGTCACCACACTGCGAGATCAAAGAACATTCAGAATTTGTAGAAGGGACGGCCATGCAAGATGGATGCTGAGCATCATTCAAATAAAGTGAACGAAGAGAGTCAGTTTGGCTTCAGTGAGAGCTGGACCAGATCCCATGACTTCTGGGAAACGTTTAAAGATGCAGTTTGTTCCACTGGGAATTAGGGACATGAAAATGCATAATTAATGCGGTATGAAAGGAGAGAATGCAGGATCATTTTACTTCTATAGGAGCAAAGGAAGGAGCAAAGCACATCTGAGTCAAAGCAGAGGATGCACGTAACAGTTCCAGTCATCTCTATGTTTTAAAACAAACAGCAAGGAGCAGAAAAATTCCTGGAAGGCAGACTGGAGACTACGAAAAAGAATTAGATTAATAAAAACAACATGCATAAAACAAAGATATGTATTTAAGAAATGCTAGCAAATAAAGGCTATGCTCATGGTAGAGCATGTTACGGTACCTTGCTGTCCAGATTCACAGGCATGACTCCAAGCTTCAAACAAACAAGCCATTTCCATCAGCGCAGGTGTGGAAAGGCAGCCTGTCTTCTGAGCTGGGAAGTCAAAGGAGGCTAGATATGATCCTAAGTGCAACCTTCTCTTGTGTTCCATTTGCTAAAGAAATAGAAAACAAATTAAAAAATGCTATATCTAAGGAAAGCATACCTTAACCATATTAGCCCAGTGCGCCCATGGGGAAGGACAGAGTCCTTTTGTCAAAATAATCTGCTAACCTAAAGCTAAAGAAAGTATCTCTTAACCGCACTAGCCCTGTGTGCCACCAGAGAAGGAGACGCCTTCCTTTTTCCTACCACACCACTTCTTTTCACAACTTGCAATTCCCTTCCACTGTTGTATCATGGCACTCCAGACTTCTCCTTGTTTAACCAAAAATCCCAGGCTGCTCAGCTTAACTGGTAGATGGGAATTTTTCCTTAACTAAACAGTCATCTTTCACCCATTGGAAAATATCGGTTCATCACAAATGTCATTGGAAAGCTTTTCGGCTCCGGGATGGAACTGAGAGAAGCCAACAGTCCAGGGATTAGGGCTCTGAATCAGAGAAGGGAAGGACTTGAACTCTGGTGTCCCACATCCCAGATGAGTACGCTAACCACTAAGCTATTCCAAGACAGGAGGTGAGTCTGTCTCCTCTCAGAAGGACGTCTAAAGAGACGGATTTTGTTCCAACATAGTGCAAAAACAAATTGCAAAGCTTCTCCTCCCCCCCCCCCCCCCCCCCGCTTTAAATTGAATTCTTGTTCTCCAGCCAGCCCAGCTTGGTAATAGTTTTGTGTAAGTTAAATAGACCAGACACGTTTGTTCCTGTTGGTACTTAATAGATATCCAGTCACCAAAAAAACGGAACAAAATAAAACACCCCAACCTATGTTTAAGAGATACTTAAAGCTGAAGTCAGGACCAGACCTAGAGAGAGGCAGCTTAACAGCTTAAGGTTTCAGAGCACTAAATGCAAGTACATGCATCATCAAAAGCATGGTTGCTGTTAGCATTTCAAGGGCCACGAACAC
>NW_009593011.1:37088-43552 GCF_000690535.1 Cariama cristata | reverse complement strand
TGCTCGGCAGCTGCCTCGGAGGGGTCTTCAAGAGGACGTAAGGCGCCTGGCAAACTCATCGCACCTCCTGCGGGTGGGCTTAGCTCTCCGCAGCACCCCCCCTACTTTCCTCCCGGGTCGGGCGTGTGGGCAGAGCCAGCCAGCCCCCCCCAGGCTTCGCCTGCCTCCCACGTTCTCCCGTGGGTTTGCATGGCTGAGCTGGGATGCTGCGGTCTGCGTGGGAAAAGCCTGCCCGAGTGGAGCGTTCCATGCGTGGCTCGGAGGGAGGGGGCTTCGCGGGAGGTGCAGGGCAGGAGCTGCTCCGTGGGCTGCCGCTCTCCCCTTCTGCACGGTTTCGTACCCTTGAGAGAAGCTGCCGGTTCCTCCGGAGCTCAGGACAGCGATAGCCTTCGCGTGAAGTTACAGCCCGAACTTCCTGGAGGGTATTTTCCTTAACCTGATTGTTTAGCACAAAAATATTATTGAAAGCCTGTTTTATTAACCTCGGTGTCAGAAATTGGGTCATTGTTGCGCTCCCCAGGAGTTTGGGTGAACACGAGGCGAGATGCCAGCGGTCCTCGTGGTCTTGCTGCTGCGGGGGACGAGGGCAGCGGCAGTGCCTCGGGTGCGCGGGGTGGCTGGGGACAGCGGCGTACCTTGTGGGGCCAGCGAGAAACCTGGGCTCGGCCAAAGGGGAATTTGCACTGAGCCTTCTGTCCAGGATGTGTTTAAAATAAAACACGGTGGCTCAACCCTAAAGATTGCCAAACAGGCGTTTGATTTGAGGCTTTATGACAGCTGCACTCTGCTGGGAACCAGCTGATTATTGACACTGTCACCAATTCTTCAGGCAGTGATGTAACGTGTTGGCTCCACGTGTGTCTCTTGATATACACGTCATATGTTTAACATGTATGTGAGAGAATTTTGCATGAATCCTTTGCTGCTTAAAATGCCCATTTAAAAATGTTTTGTTAAACTCTTGTGAATTGTGGAGGGTGCTGGCTGATGAAGATGGCATTAGAGCACCTGTTAAATCGCCATCCTGGTATGTCGAGCTGTCCTGTCCCCCTGTCCGGACAGAGCCCAAAGGCTTTGTGGAGCAGCTCTGTGTCGGGCTGTGCTGGGAGAGGAGGTGTAAGGTGGGGTGCACGGGGACGGGGACGGCACGTGGGAACCTTGCCCTGGGTCTGACACAGATCCGAGGCTGCTGGGTCAGCAGGCAGCGCCTTTGCCAGCCCCCGGTCTGCTTCACGTATGTTTGAAGGAGCAGTGAAGGAAAATGCAGAATTGTTTCCTGCTGTCAGCTTCCTACCCAAAGCTCCAGCGCTCGGCCGGCGGGTTACGCAGATTTGTTTGGGGGTTCGTGCTCAGAGACTCCCAAACTTTTAATTCTGCGGCAGCGTGTTGGGGAAAGAGCGTGTTTGTTGCTCGCTGTGGTTACCAACCAGGACGTGTTTGCCTCTTGGAGCAATGGGCTTTCGCAAAGTGTCCGCAGGCCCCACGGAGGAGCAGCAGCCCTGCCAGGCAGGAGGGCATGTTTCGGATAGTTGTAGCTTGCGAGCGTTGTGGGGGGTTACTCGGAGCGGTGCGGTTTACAAATGTGTGGGTTGGGATGAGAATATTAACTGTTCAGACTCTGAGAGCTCCTGTACTATCTCCTCTTCAGGGACGGACAGATTGAGCTGTCCTGCTAAGGATTTCTACTTCTGGGCCATGCTGCGGGTTTACAAATCAAATTATGCCGGCCGTGGTGCCAGGCAGGGAGGAGCACTGGACAGGTCGTCTTTCCTGCTTAGGAGATGGATAGCTGCGTGATAGAGGATCCCAAAGCGTTGCCTGTCTGCGAGCTGGCCAAGCCAAGATCTGGCTGCAAGCTGTGTTTAATTTCTAATGCCTGAGGAACGTAGACTTTGTTGCTTGCTTTCGATTAAAATAGGTATTGGTATGAGCTGTCTGCTCTGAGTGATGGACTCATGGGGGAAAGCAGTGTTGTTACTGGATTCTGCGGCAGAAGTGGGTGGTGGGACCTAAACAGTGGCGTGGTTCCTCTCACCAGAGAAGCTGCTGAATGCTGGGTCGTAGTCTCTGCTCTCTCGGCCCAGCTGGAGTCCTGGAGCACTGGGAGGACAGAGCATAATGATGGCATCCGTCCCTTCCGTAACTCGGCGCGAGCCCGGACTGCCAGAACTAGCTCCAGAATTCTCTCTCGTGAGAAATTTCAAGGAAGAAGAAAGTTTGCCATTGCGAGTTTGCCCGAGTGATGCAGAAGTGCAACCGTTCCCTGCGGTGCTCCGCACCGGAGGTGGGGGTTTGCTGCGTGGTCCCTTCCCTGGCTTGTCGGGAGGTGCAAAGCCGGAGCTGTGGGAAGAGCAGCTCCCCGCGGAGCTGCAAGGCACGTTGTTTAAGCTCACGCTCAAGTTCACGACGGGCTGCTGCTCTCTGGTAACTCATGCTTGGGGTTTGCTGGGTGGTAATTACAAGCTCTGCTTCAGAAGAATACAGCTTTTTAGAGGCTACTTGCCTGAGCGGGGTTGGGGTTTAGGTGGAGCGCGTGCCCCGGCTCAAACCCTAGCGCTGCCGTGGTGCTGGTGGCGGTTCCTCCAGCAAAGAGAGCCCTGGCAGCAGCTGATGCCCCCTGCACACCTTTGCGTGAAGAAGCCTGAAGACACACTTGAAGACTCTGGTTTCCCGGTATTACCTGGACTAGATTTTCAGAGGTGCCTGACATGTTGTGAGACTGCAAATCCAGCCAGCGGGGTTGGGGTGGGAGCGCTTGAGAGGACTTAACCCTGCCCAGACTCAGAAACCCAAGTGGGAGGTGGGCTTTTCGGTAAATCCACCCGTGAGCACCTGGCACTGCAAACTCCAGGGCTGAGCTCTGCACACCTGCATCCCCCGCTGCTCTCCCTTTGCTTCCCTTGCCTTCCCCTTTTCCTTTCCCATTTTGTTGGATTTTAAGCTTGCATTGTGAAGTTAAAGTCGCACTCCCTCTGTGCTGCTGTGCTACACACGTTTGCGACAGAAGCACCAGAGTTAACTGAGTGCCTGTGCACCTCTTTGGTGTTTTGGTTGTTGGTTGTTTTTTTTTTTAATTCAGAAACTGCCTTTTTGTGTCCTCCTGTATTTTTTGCTTTTGTTCCCAGCGTTCAGCTCAGCCCTGAGCTAATCCCACTGGTGTTAGCAGAGGAGAGGAGGGGGCTGGTAGGTCTGTTGCTGTGTTGGAGCCCTGAGCAGGCTCCGCTCAAAGGAGTGATCCCCACTGGGACCTGGGGGGCTGACGAGATGGGACCCTTTTACCCTTCTTTCATCTTTACCTCCGGGGACCTGTGCACGTCACGTCAGCTGAGAGTGGATGACCCTGTTCTCTCCCTGCCCTTCAGACTCCCATCTTCTGAAGGTTTCTGTTCAAGCACGCGGCTGGTGCACGCAGGACACTTCTCGCCGCAAAGGAAAGCAAAGCCTTTTGTTGCTGAGAGAGCAGAGAGCACGGTGAGTTGAGCATGAGCTCCTCGGGGAAGGCAACGCTCCCCAAGCCTGGCCGGTGCGTCCTGCTGGGGCCAAGGGTACCTGCAGGCAGATGTGGGGTAATCCATGCCGCCTGCTGCCTCCATGTCCTCGCCTTGTCCCCTTAGGGCTTTGGGTTTTGAATTATCAGTTTTGCAAGTCTGAATCAGCCTGATTATCATTCTTCTTCTTGATGTGAAGGACTTAAAAAATGCTCCCTGGAGTGAGGAAAAACATAGCTGAAGGTGAAGAGTGCCTGCTGCAACAGGAACACTGAGATGGGGGTTTTATATGCGCTGTGTGGGAAGGAGAGGGGAAGCTTTGCTGGTTGTGACTACAGGGTAGCATTAACCATCCTAATCCTATAGAGGAGAGCAGCCTAAACCTTTCAGGGGGAGCTGCAGACCTTCCCTCGAGCCTTGTGATGGAGCCAGGACATGCTCTGGGTGGTTCTGAATCAGAGCCCATGACGTTACAAGACTGGTTTCATACGCTGCTGAAGCAGAGCCTGCCCTGGGCACAGCCAGAGCTGGTGCAGAGCTGTGCTGTGCATCCGCTCAGCCAGGGACATGGGGACCGGTTAGTGATGGGAAGTGATGTCAGAAACCGGACCATGGCATAACATCAGGGTTGCTTTTTAAGCCCTGTGGAGGGCTGCATTGTTTCTGCATCATCAAGACGCAGGGCTCAGACCCGCTCTGAAATTCATGGGGTACCTAATGTAAGGATGCTTTCAAAGAGCTTTGTTTCCAGAGAAATGCCTGAGCTGGTTGTTTGGTGCCTCCCTGGGTGCTGAGCAGTGTCCTTCAATTACATCTTGGGGATCTGGCCTGGAAGCCAGGAATTTCTTGATCCCCCCAAATACCAGAGCCAGGGAAGGGGGCAGCAGGGCTGGGTGCCACCCTGGGCTGTGGGCTGCTGGTGTTTCGGGGGGGGGAGTGTGCAATTGTATTATCTTATGGCTGGAGAAAGGAACTTTTGCTCATTGGGGAAAAGTGAGGTGATCTTTTTAGTGCTTTTTAAGGACATAACATCATCTGCAATTAATGTTTAACTCTCGTAATGAACGTGCTCCCTAGCCAAGCAGAAACAGTGCTGTGGTTGTTTGGCTAGGGCTGCAGAAGAGAAGAGGTGTTTCTGGGATGCCTCGGTGTGTGTTTCCCTGTTGCTCCCGGCCTCGGATTTGCCAGCTGCTGGTGCCTCTGGCTCTCCGGCTCCTGCTGTACCCAGGAGAGTGCTGCCTTGTCTCTCCAGGCTCAAAGCTGCTTCTTTCACAGCAGGAAAAACAACTAGCAAATGAGACTGTGCACATCTCGCTTTGCTCCCTCCCTCCCCCAGAAATCCCACGCTGGCTCCCCGTTTTGCTGTCAGAGGAAGATCAGTAGTTACGGCTTTGCAAAACATGGGCTCTCTCCAATGTGATCTGGCTGATGGGTAAGCGAGGCTGGGCTGGGAGATGCGAGCACACCGAGGCTCTGGTACAGCCAAGTTTGTGCCACTGGGCAGGACGTGCCCTTGGCCCGTTTTTCTCCCCAGTGCTGTCGAAGTGCAGCATAAGCACCAAGCAGGATGTGGAGGGCCCGATCACTCTGGGTTTGCAGATGAATGAGGGCCACGCAGAAACGCAGTGACATGCCCAAGGCCAGGCCGTTCTGGACGAGCAGTCAGGGCAGGAGGGCTGGTAGCGTGGTGCCCGGCTCTCTGCTGCGCCTCCAGCCTGTGCCTCCTTCTAGCCTTCTCCTCCCTCTTTGGGCAGAGCGTGGAGCAGAGATACAGGTGTTTGGCTTGCTGGTTACGTGTCTGCACCGGGGACATACCTGTGCATTGCCAGTCCCTTGCTGTGGACAGAGGGCTGTGCCCCACGTCCCCCAGCAGCAGACCCCAATTGCTAATTAGCAACTCATTACAGCAAGCTGCTGGCCGTTGCAACAGGCTTCTACCGGGGTTTGGGAGCCCGGGGAGGGGATGTGCCTGTGCTACTTAGTCTCTGCTGTGACTTTATAGTCCCATCTTTCTGCTAGTTTCAGTGCTTCGCTGCCTGGTCCCTGTTTCCTTCCTTCCTGCCTGCCTTTCCACTTGGCAGCTCCGGAGCAGCGTGGTGCCAGCCTGGGCGCCGTTCTCCAGCGAGCTGGCTACCGCCCGGCTTGCACCGAGACCAGCCGCCCCGCTCAGCCAGGCAGGCCTGCCTGTGCTGCTGCCAGACTCGAGATGTAACGTACCAGCTTTACCTCTACCACGCGTGTCCCTTGGGCTGCTCTGATGGACCGCGTCAGCTGGAAAGTGGCTGCCTGCACTGGGAATGGCAGCAGTGCTGCGTCCCGTCCCGGCGTGCTGGGGGAAGGGATGATGCTGCCAGAACAGAGATGGCACAGGGCACGGAGAGGGAGCCGCAGCAGCTCCTCGGTGCTCCCCGAGAGGCAAAACGGCATGTGCAGGCAGGTCTGGGATGACGTGGTGATGTGGATGCCAGCAGCTCTCTCCCTGCTGGGAACTGGGATTGCCCAGCAGCTCTGATGCCTGCTCAGCCTGCTCGTGTGATACAGCCCTGCATGAGAAATGCCTTGGAGCTGCTCAAAAGTCATGATGTGGCCTCGCCTGTGCGTGCCCGTGTCCCTTTGCATTCCCAGACCTGCCCAGTTAACAAGGGAAGGTTCTCGGGCCTTGTTCTGCACGTTTCAAGGCAGAATATGGGTTTGAAGGGACGGTTACTCTTCTCCGCAAAAGCTGGGTGGAAGATCTGCCTCTTTGAGGCCGCACCATCCACACAGGAGATGGCAGTGCCCTAGGCTGGCTACAGCTGTGACGTGGAGGCATGGGGGTGCAGGGTGTGCAGCATCTCCCTTGTCTTGTCAGAAGAGCATGTGCTGGAGCTACAGCCTGCGGGTGCATCTCCTGCTAATGCCTATGCCACCAACTGACCTGGGGCTGAAAACGGGAGGCAGGGCTGTGGTGGGGATACTGCTCTCATGGTAGTAATT
>NW_009593011.1:24237-37036 GCF_000690535.1 Cariama cristata | reverse complement strand
TTTCCCTGTCTCAGGTTGGCTCAGTCCTTGTTTGCACTCTTTGCCTCGTCGCTGGCGATCTCCTTGGTCTTTGCCATCATCCCTCTGTGCCACAATGTGGTGGTCCTGGCTGTGGTCATGGCTGTGGCAGGACTGGCCATGGGCTGCATCGACACCATCTCCAACATGCAGCTGGTGAAGATCTACCAAAAGGACTCTGCCATCTTCCTGCAGGTGAGCATGGAGCCTGCATCTCCCCTCTGGCTGTGCTTCCTCCTCTGAGGAGGAGGAGGGAGAGGCTCAGCCAGCCTCCCTGCAGAGAAGAGCAGTAAACCTCCCTGCTCTATTTGCGCGTCTCATCTCTTGCAGGCCCTTCATTTCTTTGTGGGCTTTGGAGCGCTGCTAAGCCCACTGATAGCTGACCCCTTCCTCTCGGACACCAACTGCATCCTCTCAAACTCCACTGCCAACGCCTCCAGCAACCTCCCTCACATCCGCAAGTCCCTGGTCCCTCACCATCCCGGCAACCTGTCTCATTACGACCTGCCGATGAAAGGCATGGTGGTCACACGTGTCTCCTACGCCTTCTGGATCATGGCCCTCATCAATGTAAGTGCTGCAGCCAGAGTGGCCTAAGCTGTTGCTGAGGGTATCCCTGCTTCTCGGCTTTGCAGACGACTGTGGTGTTTGGGGGGGGGGATGCTGGCGCCTGTTAGGTGATCCCAGCAATTGAAGGAGGCATGAGGATGGTTGTGCTGGTCCGCAGCAAAAGTGTGGTTTTTTTGCCAAGTGCCCGGTTTCCAGCAGGTGCCTGGAGCAGGCGGGCAGGACTCTGCAAAGCTGAGCCAGCTGTCGCTGTGCCGTCCGATGTGATAAGGTTGATGTACTGTCCCGTGGGGATTTGTCTGATCTCTCTGGAAGCACGTTGTACCTCCAGCATCCCCCTGGGCAGGAGTTATACCAGCTAACGGCCCTCAGAACCGCAAAGTCTTCCTCCGTGGTCAGTCTCGGGGGGAGCTCGGTGGTGTGGGGATGGCTTGGCAGGAGGGTGATTTGCAGTGATATTCATAGGAAAGTGCGCATAAGTGAATTGAGTTACTGGGGCTGAAATCTTGGTCGGGGTGTCTCTGCCTATTTGCTATGTTTCCCTGGAGATTTGCAGCAGATATAAGAGCCCTGTGGTGCTTCTTTTGTGAGAGAGGTGGGGTTTAGTGCCTGGGCTTTTTCTCTGCCCTGCTGAGTCCCAAAGCTGATCTCCAGCAAGCTGCTCTTGCCTGCAGGCTGTGAGCTGTCTCTGAAATGTAGCCCTGTTCCTTACCCCCCAAGTTAATACCCGAGTCCCAGCATGGTTAAACACAGCTGGTCCCTTGCACAGCCTCGCTGGGCTGTGGCCATCGCCGTGCCCATCCCCAGTCCCTCTGCAGCAGAGCTAGCTAAGCCGCCGCTGTCACTTCCCTGGCGGCAGGAGCCCTGCGAGCTGTGTGTAAGTGTCCACGGAGATCTGGAGTGATGTGAGCGGAGCACGTTGTTGCAGCAAGCATCAGCCCTGCCAAGTGCTGCTGTTTGTGGTGGGATTGATGCTGAGGGCACCTCTGCTCCCACTCCGTGTAGAGTGCCCGGTTATGCTTCGTGCGTGGGAACTCCTGCTGGCAGGGGTCCCGGGGTCCCCCCTGTGAGCAGAGCAGAGCCCAGCCTGTGCAGCCCTTGCCAGAAGGTGCTCTGTTGTCTGTTTATAAAGAGCGTGCCAGGGCAGGGACCGCCGAGATGGTGCTTGTTTTGCTCACATGGGGACCTCCTGTAGTGGAAGGGAAGGGTGATCCTGCCTGTCTGCCCCGGTACCTGCTGCCCCTTCCCTAGGCAAGTTTAGCCATTGCCCTTCTGCCAAACCACAAGGATGCTCCGGTGCTCTTCCCTGTCCCAGGCCAATGCACGGCCCTTGATCTTCTACCACTGCGCCTGCACTAGGCAAAGGGAACAGATTTCTTTGTGCTCTTGGTCTTGCCATTTGCTGAATAACTAAAGCATACCCCAGTGCACCTAATCCAGGGGCTTTCGTTAGACCGAGGGCCGCGCAGCTCACTGGTGTGAGGAGAAGAACAGGCAACTGGAATAGCTGGGCAGGTGCCGTAATGAGTTTCTTTGCAGAAGTACCAAAAAGGATGCTCTCTGCCTAGGAGGAGAAGACAGCTTTAATTACCTCTGGGTCTGTGTATGCCATGGGAAATGTGCTTTTAATTACACCGGAGCGTTATCTATTTTGCCAGTCAATCCTGAGCGAACTAATTTAGCTTTGAAGGCAGTGTTTAATATCCGCTTTGAACGCGACAATGTGTCTGAGATCTGGAGCACTGACGGGAGGGTGGTTGCCAGACCCCTCTCTGTTCCTCGCAGTGTCCCATAGACATTTTGGGAGCAGGATGGGACCCTAGGCTGAGTCCCGCTCTGCCCCGCAGCTGATGCATAGCAGGTGGTGAGCTGGGCTTGTGCATCACTGCACGCTGAAGTGCAGTTTGCACGTGTGGGTGGTTTGCACATGTGTGCACGCTGCGTGGTGTCACCAGGAATACGGCAGGGAGTCCCGGGGTGCTGGGAGACTGGTGGTTTTTGGGGTGAGGGGTAAGTAACAAACATCAGAGGAGCAGGGAGTCGGACGTACGCCACACACGCAGCTCTGGAGCATGTCCCCTTGCCGAAGCCGAGCTGTTATTGTCTTTCCCAAAGCGTCACTGAGGGACCTGACTTGATTCCTCATTTAAACGAAGTAACGTAGCCCGCTGGCTGGAGATACTGCCAGTAGCTCAGCTCCAAAACTCCTGACCCTTGTTTAAGGTGTAAACATCAGAGAAAGACAACAATAATTGGTATTTAAAACCCCAGGGAAGTGGATGAAATGAGTAAGCTATAGAAATGCAAACCAAGTTCAGCGATTTTGTTATAAAATTGTCAAAAACACATTTCCATCTCAGTTTTCACAGGGCTGTGTGTATTCTGACAAGGCACAAGCTGAAATGATTCATTTCAACTTCTTGCTTTGTTTAAAGTGGAAATGTCTCAGTTTGACTTTGGCATAAATGCAGTGTAAAGCTGACAGAATAGTTGTTTTGATGTTATTGAAGCAAAAAGTTTTGGGTTTAGTAAAATGAAGTGGTTCAGCATTATCAAAATGAAGTGCTTGGATGAGTCCTGGCCAAAATTTTTCATTCTAAGAGAAAATTCTGGCTTTTCATCCAGATTTGGAACAAAAACATATTTTAAAATTCAGTTTCCCACAGAACGGAAATTTCATCATCCAGCCCGTTCCAAGGGGCTGGAAATCAGGAAAATGTTCCTCCGAGAGGGATGTGTTTGTCCGGAAGGTGGTTTCCCAGGGGAAGTGTGGGACACTCCATTGTGCTTAGGTTGCTTAAAAGTAGCCTGGATACAATAGCAGGGAACAGTCCCGTGCTCCTGGGGGGGAGAGACCAAAATAGAAACTGGAGGGAAGGAGCCTGGATTATACCCACACTTAACTGCGTGATGCAGCAACTTGAGTTTAGAATAATGGTTAAAAGCTGCCAGGGGGAGGGGAGCATCCCCGGCAATCGGGCGAGCGGAGCTGGAGGGCCGTGTCCAGGCAGCGGGGCTCTTGCTGCCCCCTTTGCCCTCCAGCCCGTGCAGGCTCCCGGTGGGTGCTCGGATACCCCTCTCCCCTTTGAAAAAGGAAACGCCTTCTGCCGAAAAAGACGAAGCAGAGTTGTCCTGGGAAGAAAGCCCATGAACAAATGGTTATCGCACCAAAATCTCTGCCTGCTCAAGAGGGAGGGCTGGTTGGCGATGGAGACTGGAGGTGTCCAGCTTGGTGTGGTTGGGGACGGTGCGGGGCACCAGTGACTCTGCTGGGCAGGGTGGTGCTTTGAGGGTCCCTGCCCTTATTTTAGAGGCTGTGGCTGCAGCTCATCCTTGGTTCTCGCTGTCTGAGCTCCCTGCAGTGGGGGAAGGCTTTGCTAACTCTTTGCCTCGTGCCAGGCAGCCAAGGTGTTGGCCCCAGGAAAACCAAAGCTGCTTTGGGAGCTGAGTAGGAAGATCCTATTGTAAGCACGGTGGTCTTGCCCTTGTGTGTCTTAGCATGTGTGCTGACCCCGGGGGCCAGCAAGGCTCATCATCACCACCCAACCTCTCCAGCTGGGGCACGAGGGAGCTGCAGATAGGGAGAGGGGCTCAGCGCCCACCTGGCAGCTCACAGCACTGGCCGTGCTCGTGTGGGCAGTGGAAGTCCTCAAGCTGTCCTTGTCCTGTAGTTGGGGTGGGCTGCTCCTCCAGGATGGGTTTGTCCCTTTGCTTGGTGAAACGTGCCCTGGCAGGGATCTGGTGTTCAGCTCTGTTTGCCCCTCTCCATCTGCCTGTGTAAGAACTGAACTGGTTTTGTGGATGCTTGATCCTTTGCTCTTCCACGCTTTCCTGAGCTTGCTTCGGTGTGGTGGCAGCCCATGGGTGAGGGCTGTGCTTGACCGTGGGCGAGTCTCTGGTTTTTGGGCATTTCCTACCAGAAACAGCCAATGCTGGCCAGCAGTTCACGGTTGATGGGGTCAGAGCACTTGTGCACCAGAGGCACTGCCAGCTTCAAGATGGTACAGTCTGGATAAAGCGAAAGGGACCTCCTTGCTTTAGAGATGAGCATCTGGGGAGGAGGGACATGCCTACGGTTTGACTGGGAATTGGGGGAATCCAGAGCTGGGGCCGTTTTCTACATAGGCACCAAGTGTTCCTTGGGGCTGGAAGTGCCCAAGAGGTTATCTGTACAGCCAGTCCCTCAGCCTGCGTATTTTTTTTGCAAAATCTGCAATTTAGAAGAATAAAATCTGGTCCTGACCTCCGGAAGGATTAGAACTATCAAGCAAATGCGTTTTTCTTCCATGGGACCGAACTAACTGTTCCTATTCCCATTGTTCCCAGAACAATGAAGTCCTCGTAAATGAATTCAGGCAAGAGAGGCGGGGCGGGGGGGGAATTCTCCATACATTTAAATCATGCCATGAGCCAACAAAAGGCAGGAAATTTGGAGCTAGAGCTCACACTTGCTCACAGACATGTAGAAAACAAGCGCTCGGCGGCGGGCGAGTGAGCTGTCACTTAGGATTTCCTGGCTTTCTCCCCCAGTTTGTTGCAGAATAAACACCACTTAGTTGTGGCAGGAGGAGAAGGGAGGGCTGGCAAGGGGCAGACCCAGCTTTATCTGCTTCCCTCTGTTTTCTCTCCCCCCCCAAAAAAGAAAAAGAGCAAATCCCTCCAGGCTTGGAAGCACCACCGAGTCGTGGGTGTGCATAGGGTGTAGGCTCGTCCCCAGGCACGTGGCAGCGAGGGAGCGCAATGCCGGGGGCCTGATGCTGCGGCTGCCGCATGATGGATCCAGTGGGCAGGTACAAACCCACGGTCCCTGTGTGCATTAGCACCAGGCAGAAAGCCCGGGCTGCATGGAGCGGTGCTGGTGGGATGCTGTGTGCTGGGAGCCTGCGCAGCAGCCAGTGCAGCGGCATCCCTGGATGTGCGGGGGTCTCTAAGGCAGCAACAGCCGAGAGGGCGATGGCTGGAGGCTCGCTGCTCACCCTGCTCATCAGTCCTGAGTCCCTCAGCAGAGGCTGTGCCAAGGGGCTGTTTGAAGCTGCTCGGCTGTAGCGGTGCTGTCGTTGTTGGCCTGGGAACGACGAGCTCATCTCTTACGAGATGCTGAGCAACCTCTGCTAATGGCTGGAGATGCGCAAAGCCGGTCTCGGAGCATCTTGCTCTTCCCTCACAGAGTTTCAGCCACAGAAGGTCTCCCGTTAGAACTGTTCTGCTCTCCACAGGCAAAAAAAGCTGCTTTATTCTTTGAGCAGGAGTGGCCAAATGCTCGGGAACCAGAATGTTTTGGTTTTGAAGGGCTGGTACAGTACTTCATGAGGTTTGTGTTTAGGTGCTTTCTGTTCCAGTGTCCCTGTCCCCCATCCCAGGTGAATGGTCCCCAGCCCACCTGGCATCCCACAGGGACTGGTGGGGCGTGGAGGAGGATCCCCCAGCCACACTCTGGATCGGGAGTCTTTGCTCTCAACTTGCTGGGGTTTGGTTGGTTGGTTTTGGTTTGGGTTTGTTTTTTTTTTTTCTCCCTTCTCCCCTCTCCTCCCTGCTAACTCTCCTAACAAGCCTCCATCCCTCCTGCAGTAGCTCCTTACCCCATTGCCAGCCTCTGTCCTTGCTCTTGCAGGCTAATTCAGGCACACCTATTGCAGATGCTGAGTGCTGCTTCCTAAAAGGCTGTTGCGACTGGGGAACAGGACTGAATTTTGTGCGAGGCTTGTCATGCTCACCTGCCTCTCTCTGTTCCTTCCCAGCTGCCGGTGCCCATCGCGGTGTTTTTCTTGCTCTACCTTACCCCATTGCCAGCCTCTGTCCTTGCTCTTGCAGGCTAATTCAGGCACACCTATTGCAGATGCTGAGTGCTGCTTCCTAAAAGGCTGTTGCGACTGGGGAACAGGACTGAATTTTGTGCGAGGCTTGTCATGCTCACCTGCCTCTCTCTGTTCCTTCCCAGCTGCCGGTGCCCATCGCGGTGTTTTTCTTGCTCTACAAGGAGCGGATGGTGCCGTGCTTCAACAGCAGCAGCCACCCGCTGCTGTCGGCCGACGAGCTGGCAATGGAAACGCGGCCCACGGAGAAGGACGATCTCTCCACCACTGTGCAGAGACCCCACGCAGCAGGAGGTGAGCTGGAGGCGCCTCTCGTACGGCTTTGGGGTAATAGAGGGGGTGAGCAGGGGGAGAAAAGGCTGCATTTTTGAGTGGCTCCGTTGAGTTTAACAAGTGAGATCCATTGCTATTGTTTAAGGAGGAAAGTTTCCAAAACGTACACGTGAATGTAATCCAGAAGTACCCAAACAATCCAAACAGGCAATTTGGTGGCCAATTGCCCTCAATTTAGACGGGACCGTAACCCCTGAACAGAGATTAGGAGCCTGTTGTTGGTACTCCAGGCTGCTTTTCTCCAAGCTGTCCTAAAACTAAACCTGGGCTCCCGAGTCATTTAAGCGCATGTGAAAGTTGTGCCCCTTTGTTTCTTTCTGGTTTTTGGTCAGATTTTGAGCTGGCTCCGCTGACTGTTCAGTGTAAAAGTGACCGTCATGCTGCAGAACGCTGATTTTTATAAATCTGAAAGGAGTAAGGACAGCGCCCTTGTTTGAGGGGAAAAGTTAAACTCCAGCAATAGTTTACTCTTGAACTTGTGGCTACACCCTGTTTTGGGGACAATAGTAGCATTGTTCTTTGCTACCCAAGAGAAACGTATCAAAGTAAGTTCTTCAGCTAAAGAGTGAATCTCTGAAGTAATCGTGTTTTAGAGTTATCAGAGGAGCGTTAGTGTTATTACAGAAGAGATGGCTTTACCTGAACAATAAAAGGAAATTTTAGGGAATACTTGAAGGTGGAGGCAGTTAAGAGATGTGGTGAGGTGCTGCAGGGAAGGATCATAGGTGTCCCTAATGGAGTGGGTTCTCTGGTGTCTGATAAGGTTGTGCTCATCTGATAGCATTTCCCTTAGCTGAGACACTGATGGCTTCTTTCCTCAACCCAGCTGCCCATTTCCATACAACCCATTGGAGCTTCGTGTTCTTCAGATCTCCATCTTCCTCTTAAATGCAGTTGAGATTAGTCCTTAGGGAAGCAGGAAGGCTGTATGCTGACTGCTGCGATCTTTGACAGACACGTCTGTGCTGGCAAAATCCCTCCTTCCCCACAGAAGTAGCGAGAATTTCATCCTTGCCATGCAGGAGCAACTGTCTCGCCTGCACAGGACTCCAGGTGCTGTTACCTTAACACCAGCCCTTTGCACGTCCCAGAGCGGTGCGATATACGCATGAGGACGGGAGAGTCGGGAATTCCTGGGGTCCTGACCCCCAGCTCTGTGGTCTGCTCAGAGGAGGCAATGCTAGCTGTTTTTCCCAAAGTTGGCTTGTTTGGTTAAATATCATTAAGCTGAGGAATGAGAGCTATCCTGGGCAGGACCGTCCTGTGTGGTGGGACCAAGGATGAGGGTTTGAGCACAAGTGGTCGAATGGGCTTGTTTCTATTGACTGTAAGAGCGGGGCCAGCAATGTGGACCTCCTAAACGGGAAGAGGAGCACAAGCAGCTACAGTAAGAGAAGTAGCATGTATCCTGGAGAGCTAGGATCCCAGTATGTGGACAGCAGCCCATAAGCATATCCATCTTCCTTCTGAAAGTTTAGAGGTAGGTAAAGAAAGAGGTGGTACCAGCAGAGGTTAGCAGTGTTCCACGTTGTTCATGGTCCTCTATGAATCTCTTGTTTTGCCCTCAGCTGCACGACAATCCCCGTTGTGGGCTGGCAAACACCCAGCCCCAGGGGGACGTTCCAGCTAAGTTTGCTTTGCATTGTTTTTCACCAGGTCATGATGACTTATTTAGCTGCTGCCAAAGCAAAAACTTCAGAGGGGCTTCTTACACCTACTTCGCAGTCCACATCACTGGGGCTCTTGTTCTCTTCATGACTGATGGGATTGTGGTGAGTTCAGCTGATAGAGGGATCTTGTCTGAGCAAAGCTGTGTGGCTTTCTTCCTTGCAAATCACTTGTGACAGCCCAAACCCAGCACATGTCCTCTGCGTGCAGCGGGCTGGACCTGAGGGTCTGCCAGTGCGGCAGTCTGGCTCCCAAGGTAGCTCATTCAAAGCTAATCCTAGTCAGGCTGATATGTGCCCTGCTTCTTGGGAGGGTTTTGTGGCTTCTCCTAGGCTCTGTGTTGTTGCAGCTAGATTGCTACGAACCTAGCCAGTTTAGAGCTGGAGTTGTGATGTTGTCTACTTGTACGCAGTGGAGGTCTCTTCTCACTTCAGCCAAGAGGCAAGAACAGCTTCATTTTATTTCATAAGAAACAGTGGCGCTTTTTGTTGGTGGGTCTCCGGAGCCCTCGCAATCCAAGATGAGAACACGAGGGGATGGTGCAGTCTCTGGAGGGACCTGGCAGCATGTCCCTGGCCGGCGCAGTCACACGGGGTTTGCCGTGTGTAGCACTTCTGTCCGGGCGAGGAAGGCTTGCTCGTGGCTGGCAAGCTGCTGGTCTTTTTCTTTCAACAGTTTTGTCTCAGTCCCCTCATGGTAAAATACTGCTGGGTCTTACTAGGGCATTAAATAGGAACCTGAAAGATGGGCAGGGTTACGCAAAGCAGCTGTCAGATACGGGACCTTTCCGAGGCCTCCATCTTCAAGGATGATCAGCTCCAGGTTCTTAATGTGATATGTTTTGAGAGTATGCAATTCCAAAAGGACAAGGCAGTCCCTAGGGAAGAGAGCATCTCTACAGATAAGAGCTTAGCACGCATTTTACCTAGTAATGTTGTTAAGCTCTCCTAAAAGGGCAAGACTTAAGTCCTGCTTTCTACTTCTGGTGGAAGCCTGTCTCCAGCTGCAAACCCTCGGCAGCGAGGTTCATTGAGATTTGGTGGCAAATCCATAGGTGGGCTCTCCAGCACTATCACAATATTGTGAATAACTGAGGGACAGGTTGAAGTTAAAGTTGCAAAGCCTGTAAGTCATCACATCAGTGTGACACGCTGTTTTGTTTTTCCTGCAGGGCGAGTACTCGGGCTTCGTTTACAGCTATGCAGTGGAAGAGCCCCTCTCTGTAGTACATAAAGTGGCCGGCTACCTGCCCAGCCTCTTCTGGGCATTCATCACCCTGGGCAGGCTCATCTCCATCCCAGTGTCCTACCGAATGAAGCCAGCAACTATGGTTTTCATCAATGTGGTAAGGCTGGTTTTATTACGTTTTTCTTCCGCTTGGCTCCAGGAGTTGCCTAGTTTGGGGTTTGATGTGCGGCACAGGTAGATCGGCACCAGGCCTTTCGCTGCGTTGCTGCCTCTGCGTGTTCGCAGCTGACTCCGGTGCCTGAGGTAGCTAAGACTTACAACTTGATTGCACGGCTTTTCTGAGCTTGCTCCTCAGTTAATCTAATGTTACGTTTGTGAAAGCATCTAGTAAAGCGTCTCCCAAATTTATTTACTTTGCACATTGTCCTCTCTGGCATTTTGCAGGGAATTTAATGCCCACGTTAGCCATGGGAAAGGGTAAGGCAGATAGGTCAGTAAATTCTCTGCTTAGACTGTAGCAGCTGTCAAAGAAACTAATGTGATGTGAGGTCGCTTAAATTAATAAAACTAATTCACTTGAAGAAAGAGCAAGGAGGCCTTTAAGGATATATAAGACAGACACATGTAAGGATGTGATGGACAGCAGGGAGGGAGTTGTTCCCATTTACACTTCTTGCAAAAAAGGAAAGAAACAAGTGAGAAGGCAGTTAATTTATTTAACCCAGAAGTTATTTTGGTAGCAAGTTTCACAGTTAATATTACAAGGCCAAGAATATGTAACAGGGTGGTGAGAAAACAGGAGCGACAGTTCAGACTGGGATGTTTTGAAGATTTAGGCCGATGTCTTTTGCAGACAGGAGGCAGGTGAGGCAGCCTGCTCAGCACCCTGCTGCTGGTCACTTTAAAAACTGAGCTTGGATACCAATAGCTACAGCCAAATGAAATGCAATTATTTTAAAAATTAGTGTAATCTCCTACTTTAGCACATAGTCACTACTTGCATGGGAGCAGGGAAAGCTCGGCACCAGCAGATCCACCTTGGGTATCTGATACGAACAGTCCCGTGCATCTCCTTGATGCGTACTACTGGCTTAATCACTTGCCTGAACTGCAGTATTGCTGAATTAACAAACCTCAGGACAGGACAACTTTAGCTGCTGCTAATATTTGACGAGAAGAGGGAATAGCCTCCAGCCTTGAATGGAAGCCGCCTCACTTCCCCTTAAAGACAACGGTAGTAGTATCATCCAAGGACAAAAATTAATTTGACTAACATTGAACCCTTTGTGCAATTCTTGCTTGTTGGTACTGCTGAATGTAGTAAGATACACCAGCTCTTGGAGTCGTTTCAGCATTATAGGAAACTGCAGTTTGAATTCAATTCCTTTAGAATCCGAATTGCTCTTGTGTACATGCACACACCCATAATCAGGGCCTAAACAATTAAGACTGACTAACTTGAGCTGGTTTTGCAGAGCTCCCTCTGCTCACTCCCTGTGCCCTGGCTAACTTGGATGGTTTTGCTGTTACTTGTACGCTGCGGCAAGCCAGAGGTGAGGGCAAGCTGGTTTAAATTTAGTTGGCTTTTTGGCTTTACTCCCGTGACTGGTTTCTGAGCAGTTATTGAGAGTGAGTTAATTCTTTAACATGCTGAATAAGACTTACTAGTGATTGAGACACATAAATATTATAGAAGTAGCAGTACTGTTGTATTTAAAGCTGCAGATAAGAATATTTTTTTTTCAGATAAGAATCTTAAGTCTCTACCTAATGAAATTGAAACAGATGAACTGTATATAGTCACGTTAAGTCCTGTTATCAAAAATAACAAATTCTTTATTGTAAAGGTAGATAGATTTTATTTGACTATTTACTTCAGTTTTTCAGAGATTGTGATCATCTTACCTTCCTACTGACTCTGTGTTTGTCGTTCACAGGTTGGAGTCCTGCTAACCTTCCTGCTGCTCCTGATTTTCTCCTACAGCGTTGTCTTCTTGTTTGTGGGGACAGCATCCCTGGGGCTGTTCCTCAGCAGCACCTTCCCCAGCATGCTCGCCTATACGGAGGACATCCTGCAGTACAAAGGTGAGCAGGGATTCGGGCACGCCTGGCAGACTTTGAAAGCAGGTGGGTGTTCAAGGCTAGAGCTCAGATACCATCACACCTAGCAACTCCTTCCCTCCTCAGGGATGCCCAGGAGGCCGGGAAGAAAGATTTGCTTTTGAATACAATGTTTATTCAAGCTTGTAGTCAGAAAACCAGACTGCACAAGTCCTGGCTTCAGTGTACTAATAACTCCTCCAGGCAGGGATCCAGACTGGTTCTTAGTCTCCTGCAGCTTTAGAGATCTCAGGGACTGAGAGGAATGTCTGCTTTAGAGGCTTACAGGGAGCTAGTTTTGAAAACATCATCCCAATTATCAGTGAACTGAAAATCCTCGCGTTTGGCCAGCTCTTATAGGAGGTCTCTGCCAACCTCCATCTCTGGAGCAGTAATACAGAGGAATGAAAATCTTCCCAGCAAGAAGCAACAGCCCCTCTGCCAACAGAGACAAGAGACAGAACAGGAGAGGGTTTTCTGGCTTAAACGTTTACCTTTCTGCACTACTGCAAGTTAGAAGAGGCATTCTCAGCACTAGATGGGAAGACACGTTTAAGTATTTGCAAATCTTGTATGGAGAGATCCATGAAAGAGGAGTTTAAAGAAGCTGCAGGCTGATCCTGCTGGCTGTTTGATCTGTTCCCTGCCACCATCACATGCACTATTTCTTTGCAGGCTGTGCCACAACGGTGTTGGTGACTGGAGCTGGAATTGGAGAGATGGTACTACAGTTACTGGTGGGATCGGTACGTGTAGACAAAGCATGCCAAAAACCGACTGGAACTTTGAAGTAGAAACCTTAGTCCTGGTTTTGGACAGCTGCTGGGATAAAGCACTGCATTACCCTTGAGCTATCAAATAGTAAAGCTCTTACTGAATGCTAATTAGGTATTCGAGTGCTATGATGACATGTCTGCTCCCCGTGGTTGTTTTTTTCCCTCCAATTGCAGATTATACACGATCAGGGCAGCTACAGTTTCCTGGTCTGTGGGATGATCTTCGGAGGCTTGGCCTTTATCTTCTACGCTTTCCTCTTGTTTTTCCACAGGATGTACCCCAAGCCCTCATCAGGTAAGAAAGCACCAGCACTCAGCCCCACTTTATAACGAGAG
>NW_009593011.1:18156-24206 GCF_000690535.1 Cariama cristata | reverse complement strand
GGCATGTGCATCAATACCTAACCAGGGTGCAGCACTTCAGCAAAATGCAAGGAAATGTTTATTTTACTGCTGCTTCCTGTCCCCTCTTCCTGCTTTGACTTGCCCACAAAGCCTTGGCAGCCACAGCTCGGGGTTTGCTTTCTTTTCTGTTGGAGAAGCAAGGGAAAAAGTAGGAACGGTCTGTGGATCACAGAGGAGCTATAAACACATCGGAGGCTATAGCTGTGAAAGCACTACCATGCTACTGCAGAGCTAGCAGGAGTAAGTCCTCCTAGCACAGACTGCACAAGCTTCCTTAGGCTGTTCCCTGGCTAAAATCCATGGAAGTGGGTCAGGCTCTTGAGAAAAGCCTCACTGATAAAGGATTTCTCTTATGTATCATCTCAATCTGCATATGCTGTTTGTTTTCATAAGCACCTCTTCCAAAAGGAGTACTGCATGACAGGCAAAAAACTAGTGCAGGTTACTGGAAATAGGGGCCTTTCTTCCATGACCAGCAAAGTAAATCAGCTAGCGTGGTGGGTGATAGAACAGCAACATCCATGTTTGGGAGTGCTCATGCACGTTCCCTCAAACCTCAACAGAACTGGTACCTTCAGATGAAGACACTAATTTCAATTTTACAGATATGGATGAAGCCTCGCCTGACAAACCAGCAGTAATGGATGACACCGGACAGTATCAGCGCTAAAGAAGTGGCCAAGCCCTAGACAAGCAATAAAACAGCACACAATTAAGCACTACTATTAAGGATGATTTCACATTTAATGACTGAATCATGTGAGTTTTCTGCAATCGAAAGCACATTAGATTGGGTAAGTCAGAATCAAGAAAACATCCTAAAACACTGCGTCAAGCTAAGCACAAGTTGCCTGTGCCACATGTACCAAAATGAAGACTGTAAGCGTCAGACTGACCCTGTGTCTGAAAGGCTCCAGTATATGGCAGGGGTGATGGGAGAACAGTTACTCCTGCAAATGAACTTTCTTACCAATTCAGGATGGAGGGCAGGAAGAAAGAGGTTCTCTCTGTTCCATATGCAAGACTGAGTATCTCTTGGCTTAGTCATTGAACTCAACGTATTTTTCTTTTGGCCTGTTAAACATTATGGAACCCCCTACAATTTACAGCACAATACAATACTGGATTTGAATTAATTTTTGTGCAATGCTGAGTTCAGTATATGTATGCCACCTCCATGTATACTTCCAGAGGGGAAAAATTACACAATTGGTAGAACCCACCCAGTGCACAGTGGTAGCAGGACCTATCTATATTTGCACAGTTGATTCTTGTATATTACACAGCATCAGACATGTTCACTAAGACACTGTCTTATTCAGCATGCTAGGGCCTTGATTATTAAAATCATTAGCTTTTTTTTTTGAGTCAAGAATGAGTCCTTGTGACGGTTTGTTTTGCTTTAAGTCAGTAGTTCAGCTGCTACAGTTGCAGTGTCTTTTAGGGTGGTTTTATTTCTAGCTTCCAGTTGAAGCTTAAACAGAGGTATTTGGGAGCCAGCCTCCAGCTGCTTAATCTGTGCAATACTTACTTATTATAACAGGTGCCTTCTGTAAGGTACTCTCATAACCCACGCATGACCTATTACAAGTGATGAAGAAAGGACTGGCTTTAGAAAAGTGTAAAGCTACGTACATCTATTTCTTCAGTGAGTGATTGGACATGTACTTTTTGCTTTAACTGCTGTATGTGGATGTACATATGTACGTGTGTATATAAAGCAGTGTTTAATTAAAGGTGATTGATTGCTAGATTCTCAGCATGACTGGACTCAGGTAACTTAAACTGTTTCTACCCAAGACTATCAGCCACTCCCCTTCACCAGTTCTAGCTTTCAAACTCAGACTGAATTTAACAGCTGTTTAACTGTTTTTAGCATTTCTCTTTTTCCAAGCAGTAGATCTTACCTTCCATAAAATATCTTCACAAGCTCCCACGGGTGGTTCTGTAGAAGCAGTCTCAAGAGAGTAGACTTGTTGAATTGACTTTGTATACCTAAAGCTGAGGGCACATGAGGCCCATGTAGGAAGGAGGTAAATGCAGTTGAATTCTGGGCTTAACTCATCCGTGGACTTCAGGAGCCCTCCTGCCTCACATCCCATGCAGTATCTATGTGCTGTACTTCTTCTCTAGCACCACAGGATGCCACTGTTACTCTCCTTAAGATACTCATTCTGAAAAAAGTGTCTATTTGCAGCAAAAATGCCAATCTGTCATTAATAGAGACCCTCCCACCATGACAGCATTCTCTCCATCCCCGTACAGAGGAAACGAGCATGAAACAATACAATGAGGGAGTCTGGTTTGAAAGAAGTCTACTCAGATCACATATATATCACACCAAGGACTGTCAGCTATTTAACAAAATAAAAAATGTATCTTATTATGTCCTTGTAGATTGACAATACGTAGCTAAATCCTATTGCCAGAGTAACACTTCTTTTGTTAGAAGTGTATTTGACAATTCAAATCTTCACTTTGCTATCAGCACTATATATAGAACAGAGCTACTCACCAAAGGAAATTCTCACCAGAAGAGAATAGGACCTGATTTGGCAAAAAAGACTGCGCAGCACTACAGAGCTACAGGAGCAGCAGCTCCGGCTCTGTCTCCCCTCCAGCGCAACGGGAGAGCGCCTGTGCTGCTCTGAAGGCACAGGTTAGCTCAAGGTCCGATCGACTCCCTCGTTATCACAGGGCGAGCTGCCCTGCAGCTGTAACTTTCAATTTCCTCTACTGAAAAAAATAGTCAAAAGATCAGAAACTTTGTTAAAAATATTTATTTAAAAAAATACAATTGTTTTGCATGTCTGGTTGCACATAACTATTAACATATGATTGACTTGAATAATTTGCTACAATGCTTTTTTAAAGCCAGCTTGCATTATACAAAGCAAATCCCTCTGTCAGTTCTTACATAAAATAGTTTTCTTTAACTATTCCCACCCCATTTTTAAAAAAGATTGCAATACATTGAATTTTTTTTTTTTTTTTGCACAAAAATTGAAGCAATAGAAAAGTCACCTGATTTCTCAGGAAAGACCTTCATTATGTTTGAATAACAACTGCCAATACGCTACTCTAAAAGCGGCATTTGTTACTTTGAAGTGTCATTACAGTGCACTTCCTCCAAAGTAAGTTTTGCGTTTTAGAACTTTGCCTCCAAATTGTATTCAAACCTGAAATGTGTTCAAATAACTGCATATCTGCTATAATCAAGTTGATCAGACTTTTTTTCCAATATGATATCAACATGCTGAAGGTCTTCCTAATATGTTATCTTGGAAGGTTAAATAAAAGCAAATTTAGTAACACTGAACAATTACTGAAAACTTTGGCTATTTATGTACTTGCATTAACATACCAGCATTTTTTTTTTTTTAAACACAATGGCATTAAGATACTCTTATTATACGGTTTTATTTTCAGTAAAAGTTAGACTGAGAAGCTATTCTCTCCCAGGCAAGTTGACCCAACTGTAAGGAGAGCACCACAGCGGTGTGATTACAGTTGTCTCTAAAAGACCGTGTCTAGAAAAAGTCTCCAGTGTAGGAAGTTAAGACACTCACTACAACATAACCTGCTTTGTCTCTTGACTTGGTACTCTATAGATAGATACAGGTAGAGATAGATATATAAAAAGATGCAATTCTGTTCTGGAAAGAGTAACTGAAAACATTATCTCTGCTGCTTTCACTGTAATTTTTACCACTGATGGTTCCTGTAATTTTAGTAGAAAGTAAAATGGAATCCAGTCCAGAGTTAGAGTCGGTTAACTGACAGGAGTGTCTGCCCCAAGCAGAGATGTCGGAGCTGCTGTAGTACAAAAACACTGCAGCTGTCATCTTGCCAATTTGCAAAGAACCCAGGTTAACCTAAAAATTCAATCGAGGAGTAAACACTAAAGGCATCAGAAAGTCACTTTCCAAAACAGATGTGCACTTTAAAAATAAACAGAACAACAACTGTCACACATTACCACAGCTGATTAGGTTGCTTAAGTTCTCTAAAATTTAACTTAAACTTCCCTCCCCGACTCTATCATCTGAGCCATACACAAAAAGCTGCGAAGACCAGATTCTCAGCCGGCGTAAGTCAGACCAGTTGCAGTGAAGCCAACAGATCTGGGCTGATTTACAAGCTTCTGGCATACGATTCACATCTGCCATCGGCTCGCTCAAAGATTCTCAGAATTCCCAAGACAAAGTCTCATGCTGGTTAATGATCCCTATTCAGAGTCATTTCAGTCCCAGATTAATTCCAGGTGTCCTAATATACATTAGAGGAGACAACCACTATCCTTACCATACACGTTGCTAGAATTTTCCTTGTTTATTCATCTCTTTTATTAAGAATATACTTCTCAGCTATAAAAACAGAGGGGAGGGGGAGATAAGCATTAAATGTGCTACTGTACTTATCACAAAACACTGTGACGTACATAAGGCCATCTGGTAACACTGCAACAGAATACAAACAAGATTTTAAAAGGGAGTTTTAGAATACAACTTTTTCTTTCAACTACAATGAATAATCTCAACCCTGTTCACAGAGAATTAACGTTAAAACTAGTACATCATATATATAAAACTCTGTGCAACTGAACAACAGCAGAACAAAAAGTCAACACAATTCTATAAAGCAGTTTTGAAGCCTGAAGATTTAAGACATGCTAGCCAAAAAAAACACAACACATCTCCAGATGAGCCTAGAGCAAACCCAAGTATTGTAACCCCCCCGCCCCCCCAGCACACAGCACACACTAGGAACCATGCAGAGGCCACCCTCAAAGCCTTCCTGTGTTCAGAAAAAAATAACCCTCCCCCCCGCCAAAAAAAATAAAAACAAACAGAAAACCCCACAAACACAACAGCTTCCAGTTATTGGTACAGCTCTGCTGCATGTACTGCTCAAGGGCTGAAACGGGCTCCCAACACAACGCCTCCCACCCTCTCCTTGCTGCGCTGCTTACACTTCATTCAGCGTCTCCATTAAAAGACCCCCCCCATTTTCCAAAGGTTCATCACTATCCTGTTAGACCCCCTGCCAAAAACCCTGCTTTGAGATGAAAACCTTCTGCAACGCATGGTCTCAACAGAAAAGCAAGTGTTTTAAGTAAAAAAAAGAAGTCCAAACTTTTGTTCCATGAACATAAAACTATTCAAAGACACATTTAAGACTTTTTTTTTTTTTTTAGAAGATGTGGCATGTAACAATGTCGAAGATGCATTTAAAAATAACCTTTGGCAACTAGTTAGTCCACACTGTGGTATAACTGATCTGAGTACTGGAAAAAAAAAAAAAAAAAAAAGAAAAGCCCCGAAAAACCTCACCAGCATGTGCAAAACATTTAAAAGTGGCAACTGCATAGTGCAGTATTTGCTTTGAGTGTACACGGTAAGCGTTATTTGCACAAATCTGAAGCCAGACTACGTAATGGACTCCCATCCTCTCGGGGAGTGCACACGTGTACACATGATGTACGTTCACACGCAGAGAGCTATTCCAGTCTCAGTTAAACGATGCATCTAAAAACAAGTTTTCAGCTCTCAAAAGTATGCTTTTTATCAGATGTCTGGAATAGCTCCATGGTCAAAGTCTTCTACTACATTCTCTGGGAGAGGGGTAAACAAAAATAAATTCTAGTCAGTTTTACTTTTTTGGTAGAATAATTTATAGGAAGCGGACATCTTGCTATCCCGAAAGGGAAAGACATGAGCATACACATTCAAGAAGAAACATTGGGTCCTGCCCAGCTTTCTTACCTTGCAGGTCACATTTTTTTTGCAAAGCATGGTTATGGTCAGCAAAGCTGCATCCTCCAAAAAGAATCAATGTTCCGCAGTGAACATATTCTCCCTTATTTTTGTTTGTTCTTTGTACAAAGGCAAGAATAATATTCCTCAGTTCAAGATCCACTAGACACCCAAAACCAAAGCTTTACCCTTCTGCCTTAGATGGCACCAAGAGAGTCAGGAAATTCCAACAGAAGGTCTGTTAATGATAAACACAGATGGCAGAAATATGGC
>NW_009593011.1:16059-18125 GCF_000690535.1 Cariama cristata | reverse complement strand
AGGGCACCCCCGCCATTACTGCGGCTTTGTAGCTCCTGTATTGTATCCTTATGACTAAAAACAGGCCATGGAGAAAAGGTTTTGAAAATGGAACCAAAATTCTTCTCTGTCCAGTATCAGCTTTTACAATGGGCTCCTACACAGTCAATACTTCTCGCTCAAATGAAGCGGAATGCCACGTCCACAGATGTCGATCCAAGACAAAGCCTTTTGCAGTAACAGCCCTGAAGGACCGTGTAAAACGACTGTCACTGCATTTTATCTTTCAATCTTCATCTGATTTCAGCAGATCAACTTTAGCATGTCACATATTAACCACCACTCAACTTGATGGCAATAGCCAAAGGCTTCCACATTAAGCAGATTTGCTAATACTGTTCAGACTAAGCAGCAGCCCATTGCCAATTACTGTTTAATTAAATTCAAATCAAACCATAAAAATTCCTGTTTAGGCAAGACATACTATACCTCATTAAAACATCCCGAATAGCTTCTAAGCAACATGATTGCAATTCTAATGGATTTTCAACTTATCTGCCGAGTGTAAGATCCTGCGGGGCTCAGGCTATTTGCAATACCATGCTCCCTGATCATTAAGACAAAATAAACTATCCATATCCAGGACCTCAGAGGCCAGAAGGTACATGTATTTCTTACACGGGAGAACTAAGGAACAGAACAGAACAAAATTGTTATGGACAGCCAAAACTCAAACATCAAGTTTTAAAATACCTGTCAACTTTGACAATGTTCCTTAACTACTGATGTAGTTTATTTTCATAGCTGACAATACCAAGATAGCCTCTTGATACAACACTGAGATGTGTCTTGTAAACAAATACGCATTAAAAATGGAAGAGGTTAAATTGTATAGTAAAACATGACTACATACAAAATTGCTATAAAACAGTAGCAAAAGGTAACTAAAAGATACACGAATAAACCAATGGCAGCCAACAGACCGTCAGAACTAGAGGTTCTGACCTCAGCACTAGAAAAATGCTACAGAAGCGGATCAGAACTCTGCGCCTGTGCTCACCTGAGAAACTGCGTTAACGCGCTAGGCTAGCTCTTTCATCCGACCTCAGCCTGCAGAAGTTCTCACATGAAAGTGGAAGTCATGAGGGAATCTGACATTAATCCATCTCACTGCATTTTGAAAAGCTGCATAAAGGACGATATGCACATAAGCAGCCTTCACTGTGGTTAAAATTAACACTATAAAAAACAAGAAGAATCTACTTGCTAGATATCTGAGGTTTGACAACGTATCAGAGGGAGAAATTATCCCAAACCAACCACTGAACAGCCAAAGCCTTTCATATTATAATGCACACTCCATTATACCAAAGACTGCATGGATACTGAAGTCTTAGGATGCTCTAAGTTAAAACAATGAATTCTCAAATTCAAGGAATTTTATCACTTCCCGACGTATTGCAAAATGCAGCTTGAATGTGCCAAAGACAGTGCATAGAAATTACATTCAGCCATCACTGCTGAAGACTGAATTCTGAAGCAAGGATCTAGACTTAAGCTGCTGCTAACAAAAAAAAATAAAGATAAAATCAGAACAACTTTCCTCCATCACCCTTGTTACTAGGATCACATTCTCTGAAAACAGGCAAGACAGAACAACCGTAGGGTATCATTAACACGTTTCTGCTTTCCCTGGATTGTTTGTGCTAGCAGCACGTGTTGCTAGTGGCATCCTGACAGCTCAGGATCTCAAAAAAACGCCAGACATAGCACACACAGCAACAGCAGTGCAAGCTTTCTAACTCTGCAGTACTATTATACAGCAGCAGTGACACGTAAAAGAGATTTTCAGAAGCAAGACAGATGTTCAGCTTCCATGCTCATCCAGTCTAATTCTACCACCATCTATAAATTAACTGATGCAAATATTATCAAGCATTCAACAATACCATGGCTACTTCAGCAACATGAATTGTAATGTAATAAAACATTTCTGTAATGCTGCATTATTTTTTTTTTTAAACCAACACGGTACTATACCCATATTACAGACTGCTACCATGATAATTAAAAGAGAGTCTATATTA
>NW_009593011.1:10113-16028 GCF_000690535.1 Cariama cristata | reverse complement strand
CACTAAATTAAAAACAAGTTGCAACGAGCTGCAAACTGCTCCTGAAGTGAGCGAGTAGAGTACCAGCAAGTCACACAACCCAGCTCCAAGAAGTCACAGCGACACTGTGCTCTGTCAGGAACGTGATCCAAGAAAAGCTGGCAGTTACACACTTATTAGTAAATGTGTGGTTAATGAGGCAGCATATATACAAGATAATCTTACCTTAAGTGACCTGAAAGTTGTAATGGAGAAAAGGCAGCAAGCCGCTCCTCTCCCACCTCCCCTCCCCTTTCAGCTCGCTTTCCCAACTGCCTCCTGAGGTTGTAATCCTGTACGGGACTTCTGTTTTCCTAGGCAGGTGCTTAAGAAGCAAAAGCAATCATCTTCTCGGTGCTGTCTGTCAGGAAGTTGGCTATTAGCAGACTGAAACCAACACATACAGGCTGTGTTTTCATACTAACTTTCTCTGAAGAAGGTATTCCAGAAGGTGAACGCGTATCTTACCAAGGAGCTATGGCAGTGCAATCTTAGGAAGCTACTTGGAGAAGAGCGTGAACCCCGGCCAAGCACAACTGACAAGCTGTGTTAGCGCTCGGTTCTCTTGCCTACCTATGTTGAAAGTGATAAAGTTTACAAATAATTAAGTGCATGTGTGCACATACACAACTTTTAAACAAAGAAACTTGGCTTTTCTCCATAGGGGACGAGGAAAGGGAAGCAATTAAATTGCAAGTCTTTAGTGCTCATTAATTATTTTTAAACTCTAATCCTAGTCTGCAATGTTGCTTTCAAGTCCACACACTTGGTGGGCATAAAATTGGCCAACCTAAAACAACCATTAAAAGTGCTGCTATTTATATATAGCTATATATATTTTCTAGAGCAGACTCATAAGCCATCATGCAAACCAGAAAATTCCAGATGCCTGCTCTTAATTATGACCTGCAGCTTGCTCTCTGCATTTTAAAAAAAAAAAAGTCAATATTGCACATTGTCATTTTCAGAGCCGCTGGCACAGGAACTTTACCCTGCATCTGCTGATGTCTAAAATGCGAAGCAGTATTACGCCTCTGACGTAACCGAAGACAGTTCACTACATGAGCTCACTCCCGGCTCTCTCCACCTAAAGGCGGCATACTCTTTTCTCCCACCAAGCAGGGGACCTTCTGGATGAACAATGCCTAAAAAGCAACTCCATTACACCCACCTGTCTCGGGTGTCACGTCAGGAACATACTAAGTGGTTTACATATTTCAATGCTAGAATATAGAAAGATAACATCACTGCAGTAAATTAAGTCCTGGGTATTGTCATACGCTTTAAAGTGAATTCAGAGTCTGCAAAAGTGGCAAAAGGAAAACTCTGGAAAGCTCGAGTTCACCACTTATCCGTAAGACAGGTGCAATATATACAGTGTACACCGTCAGTTCCTCTTGCTGTAAAGGTACAATCTTCCTCTGCTCATTAAAACTTTGAAGACAGCCAGTAAGGATGCCAAAGGAAAGAGATGGTCTCTGTCTGTTTTCTAGTGGGTATTTTATAGAGAAGATTATCTCACGTCAGCAACTCAATGTACACAGTAGCAATTAGAAGCTGCTGCCTGACATCAGATGCCCAAAGCCGAAGGGCACACTGCCCCGTGCCAACAGACCGAGACATCCAGCCTCCGAGGGGCCGCGAGAGGAGAGTCTCTCTTCTTTCCTTCCTCAATTCTCTTAAAAGGCCTCCTGAGGTGTAAAAATCAAACTACAAATTGCATTTCATCAATGTTTCAAATGGCTCTGGAAACTAATCTTGTATTAATCCATACACACCCGGCCACCAAGAAAAGGAAAGCAAGCGCAAATTTACAATAAGGTTGGTATGCCGTGGTATCCCTCTCAGCTAGCTGAGCCCAACTTATTTTGGGTCTGAGTGCTTCCTCAAATAAAAAAAAGCAATAGATCTAATGCAAACCTTGAGATAAGAGCTGGTAGAAGAGGAGGTTCTCCACTTCAACTGTGGGAAAAGAGCAGTAACGTTAATGCTCAGACGTTAGTGTTCTCACCCACTGTCTGGGTCTGAAACTCTAGCATCAGGCAGCAACCTCACCAAATACAGACACACCCTCAAAACCGCATGTAAAAATCCACCATCCTGCTCACCATTCTAGCAGTGAGATTACAGGCTTTGTAACAGGTCTCTGGCACAAGAAATGTTTGGACTTCAGCATTCAAACCTTCTGAGAACTGAAAGGAACTCATCCCACCATTCATTTGTCTCCAGACCTTGCCTCCTCACCGATGGGAGAGCAGGGAAGCATCCAGAAGCTAGCCAGACCACTTCTCCGAGGGGCTGGACTGTTGGTATACAATGCCATTCAAAAATTGTCCGTATCTCGGTAACACAATCATTGAATATTCCTTGAAAATTTCTCCCTGCAGAAAGACAAGATGTTTTTACAGCAGAAAAGACGCGGGCTGTTTTGTTGCTGCAGAAGTTATCAGGCCCCAAGGCGAAGCTGAGCACACACACCCCTTTCCCAAGCATTTCCTGGAATGCCGGCTTCGATCAAGATTTCTTCTTGCCAAGCACAGGAAGCAGAAGAACAGAGGGTTTTTCCAATAGTCAAAGAGAAAAGACTTCTCTGGTGCCGTTTACTGCAATCAGTGCAGACTCAGTTACTGCAACACCAACTGAAACACCCTTTAACCATAGTGAAGTCTTCCAGACCAAGGAGGGAAGAGAAGAGACTGGAGCTTCAGCTCCTATTAAGGCGTTTGCATATACATTCCCAACCTGGGTCTTCAAAAAAGGGAATTTTGCAAAAAAGGCATTTTATTTGGGAATGGCAAAAACTATGATTGTTGAGAATCTCTGTGGAATTATAAATTGCTCATTTAAAAAACACGGTTAAATATAAGTGTCATATCTTTCCCTTGCTTGCCAGTATGTCCTTTCCATGAGTTCATGTGCTATGTCTTCTGTAGATCAGGGGAAAATGGGCCAGGGGTAGAGGGTCCATCCAGTCCAGACAGAGTAAATGGGCCATGACTGTTCAGCACTGATGGAAACTAAGAGACAAAACAGAAATGATTAGGGAAGAGGCCATTTTAATTTACTGTTCCTCTCATATCTGTGCATGTAGAAGCTCCCCCAGGAAAAGAAAAACAGAACAAAACACAACAAAGAAAAAAAAAAATCCAAACTTTCAAAGATTCTTCTTGGCTTCCCCCAAGTAATTTACTTTTTAAATGCCACTGCATCACAGACTGCAGCAATCCAGCTGTTATAACCAGTGTCAGCAGCAGGACCCAGTCTGCAACCTCTGCACTGAGCACTGCCTATGTCCTAAACTAGTGACTTGCCAGTTGGGAAAACATGGTCTACATTGTTCCTCCTCAGTTAATTATCAGCTGCTTATACAGAAAAATGTCCAGTGCATTTTCAGACCTTGTTGTTTATTCCCTATCCTCACAGTACATATAAGCTACTTCCTCCATCTCCATGGAGATGGCAGACATAAACCCAAAAGACAACTAGTTAAATTTTACCCTTTGCCTAAGCAGACTCAGGCAACAGACGCGGTTATTCCAATTCCAAAGTAGAAGGTGAAGGAAGAGCATGTGTAATTACAACTAAAGGATATGCTTTTTTTAAGTATAGGGGACTTTTTTTTTTCTTTTAATATGTAAGATATTACAAAAATATTTATTAAAAACACTGAAGCTGAGAATTTCCTAACAACAGAAGACAGCAGAACATAGAGATCATAAAGAACTGTGCTACATATGGCCACAGATATCACACACACCATCCTCCTTCTTACTACTGGTGAGATTTACTTAATGCCTTTCAACAGAAGAGACTGTTAACAAATGAAAAAAACAACCAATACTGTAGTAAAATTCAATTTCCAGGAAAATCTCAACCAGTAAAGTTACAGGGAGGCAAGTTTTACAGGAAGGACAGACCTAAAAAAAAGATACCTATCTCTAACTACAGCACAGACGGCTATTAATTTAAAACATTTCTGAAATACCAACATTTACAATATACTTAAATAAAACTGGGTAAACACTAAAATTAAATGCTCTCAAAAGCTAACACATGCAACAGAAAACAGAAAGATCACCATTTTGTTTCTACATCAGATATTTGGGCTAACCGATTTCTGCAGGTCTACTGAGGAAGGTACTGAAAAGTATGGAGAGATTGGCTAAACTTGCTGGAACTTACCTGAAAGAGCGTATTAGCACCTTGCAACCTTGCAGGACTGAGAGGAGCAACTGGGCTTAGCGTACTCCAGAAGTGAATACTGGAGAGCAAGGGGCTTGGGGTCAGCAAGATGGGAGTCTGCAAAAGACATGAAGACCGTCAGCTGCGTGAAACCTGAACTGCAATGCACAGCACATGTAAATCCAGCCGCAATAATCGCAGCTCCCACAGCTGCGGAGGGCTGGGTCCAAATTTCAGGAACTCCCATTCCCTCTTCTGCCTCCTCCTACATCCTTCTCCTCCCTTCAAACCCCACAACAGCAGCAGCAGCCATCCGGCTCTCCCTCCCCTTGCTGAGCAACTGGCCCTCTTTTCCCAGGAGCCGCCAAATCCCGCTGTAACCTACAGCAAATTGGTTCCTCCTGCAATTCGGTATATAGCACCTGCAAGTGACTTTGGAAAACTCAGTTTATGGATTTAAAAAGAGCAGACAGTGGGCACATGCATGGTCTGGGTGACACTGACGCTGTAAGTCGCAACAAAAGAAGTTTACGTCCAGCTTCTGAATATTCTGGATGTTCCAGGTTCACCGGCCAAACACTTTGAAGGGTGCCAAAAGAGCAACACCACTTGATTTTTTTCCTGTCTTCAGCCATTTCAGTTTTCAATCAGCAGCTTCCCTACAGTTTAATTCTAATTCCAGTTTATTACAGGAAAGAGATTAAATATATACAGAACAATTTAACAGCCTAGTTGGATTCAGCTCTGTTCCAAATTTTCCATGAGACATAAAAGCTTTCCTTTCCCACACAAAGATAACAACCAAATTAAGCAGCCGTTCTTATTGCTGTTAAGTCACAATACTCTGGTCTTAAGTAAATGCCTACTGAATCAAGTAAAAAAGCTGCTGAACAGACACCTCCATGGTTCTCCATTTTTAAAGTATTTTCATAATCAGCCTGAAGGGTAAGGGCAGGGTTTAGAGGTTTTTTAAATAATTGAGTATCACCCTGGCAAGATTTACAAAGGATCCTGCTGGTGCTGGTTTGGGTTTTGCCTCCACATGCTACCACTGTACAGACACGTACAGCTGACACGCCACCTGGGCACATGTTGGGGTGGAAGCTAATCCCCCCATTGTGAATAAAATTTATGTTTTATAAAAAAATGGGAGTGACACCCTGAGTTTCAGAATTCCAAATACAATCTACTGACTATCCATTTTCCACTTGCCTTCCCTTACTGTTTTAAAATATAACCGCTATTGTTGCTTAAAAAAACACAAACAAGAAGAGAATTAGGTTACCTGAGAGAAAAGTGCTGGAGTAAGAGAAGCAGTTGGGAGAGAAGGACTCAGAATCCCCAGGGGACTTGGATCGCTGCCTGTAATGACGAGAGTAGGAGCCAACTCCAGCCCTTTGGGTTTTTTAGATCTGGAGAGGTGATTGGCAAACTCCTTCTCCAGCACAGACGAATCCTGCTCTTTGGGCTCTGGGGATTGATGCTGAAGGCTCTGAGCCTGCTCCAGCTGCTGAGAAGCCACGGACTCGATGTCCGTGTCAATGTCCAGGTCGGGATTAGAGCTCAGGGGCGGCGACGGGGGCGTGGAAGGAACTTGCAGAGTGGGAGAAACGGAGGATATGGGTGGAGTTGGGGTGAAGCTGGTGGTTAAGTTTGGCAAAGGTGCTGGAGCTTCAGGGACAGTTAACTTGGGTAGAACAAGCGTCTCCAAGGTC
>NW_009593011.1:0-10082 GCF_000690535.1 Cariama cristata | reverse complement strand
TCCGATCCCATGGGAAGAGAGGGTGCGGTTGAGGTGGCAGAAGCAGTGGAAGTGGCAGAGATGGCTGAAGTGGTAGAGACCAGGGGGACAGATGAAGGCTTTTTGGAGGGCATGGTTACAAACTTGATGACAGAAGGTGTTGGATCCTGAGCAGGTTTCTTCTCCGTCAGTTTCTCAGCTGGATTCTCAATCTTGATGGACCTGAAGAGTTTTACGCTGGAAGAGTTCAGGGAGTTCAGAGTAAAAGAGGAGTACAAGCCTGAGTGGATATAGTCATTGCGGCTGGAGGATTTAGCACATGACTGAGACTTCTCCTTCCCACAGTTTTCCACATCCTTTGGAGCACTGCTAACTTCCGCAAAACCAGTCATTTCAGGGTCTCCGTCTATACGGCCCACGACAAGCGGATCCATATTTAAAATCTCCGGATAAGAAACAAACTTGTACACAAACTTCTTACCATTCACTTTTTTAATGATATTCTGTGGGTAAGAAGATATATATATTTAGACGTTCTTCAGATTAATTTTCTTCCTACAAACACTGCCTAAAATAGACTGAGGAATTAGATAGTCTGCAATCTTTCATCAAAAATTGTTTCTTTTTTCTTTTTAAAAAACACACTACCTACAGTTAGGCTCCCAAAGTAGCATTTCCAGAGCTCTCAGACAAAAGCAGGTGAGCTTAACCTGACCTTAAATATACTAACAACATCCTTAAAACTGCCAAGCAATTCTGTTAAACATATTTTAAAAGATCAGCTAAGAAACAAAAAAATATCCAGTACCCTCATCAAAGATCACTGACTCGGGTACAGTGAGTGTAACCTAATAGGAAAACCTGCAGAATTAAAGTTTACAGGTTTGCAGAATTGAGAGCTAATACTTCAGATCAAACCACCATTATTCTTAATGAGATGATAATAAAAGCAAATAAGTAGCTGAACTAGTCAGCACAATGTAAGCTAATCAGCTATTTCAATACCACAGCATGTCGAACTTGTTTTGCTCCTAAGTGAAATGCCACACACAACTTGGACCTAAGAAGGTTCTTAGTTATCATACAATTATTATTACTGAGACCTTTCAGTACAAAGTCAGATTTGTGCTACCCAGTAATAAACTTCAAGCAACATACCACCTGCTACAAACTGACAGGTTCCTCAGAAACTGCGTTTTATTTTTTTATCTCGTACACCCACACAATAACAGTTGTGGGATAAATGGCTTATTAAAACGAAGGTAAGACGCCCACACTATGGTTCTAGTTTAGCTTTTTGACACTACCAGTGCACTAATGAAAGGCTCTCGCAAGTTATCAGAGGACATTAGCTAAACAAGAGAAGCATCTTACTCTGCTGGACTGAACTTGCTTACCACATCAGAGGTGCAATTCTGAATACATGGAGAAAAAGAAAAATACTTTGGGCTGCTTCACTGAATATCCTTATTTTGATAGCCGCTTCATAGAGACAATTGCAGAAAAGATCTCAAGGCGGTGCAATATTCACCATCTCAATCATCATTATCATTCTGTTGCTTAAACTGGAGTGTTGAGGATTTTAACTCTTGCAAGGGCGCATGTTTTTGGAAAGAGAATTTGCTAATATAAATCTGTCTTTGAATGCTAAGACATAAATCAAAGAAGATAACATTTTGCACAAAGCTATCTAGAACCTTATAAAATAACCACTGGGGAGGAAGTGCAGCACAATAACAGACAAAAGGAAAAAAAAACCTCTAAATGTAAACTAGTACACCTTACTGAAGTCCGGGAAACAGAAGTGACACCTATCCCCTTGAAGAGAATGAAAAAGGAAACAAAGCTCATTAGGCAGAAGCTGGTAAGATGGATAAGGATTTGAGGTGCATTTATGGACTTTGTTACCTTCACGTAATAGTATCTGAGAGCACGGCTGAGTTTATCATAGTTCATACTGGGCTTGTTCTTGCGGATTCCCCAGAGTCTGGCCACCTCCTCTGCCTGCAGCAGCTTGAACTCCCCGTCGTTGGAGGTCCAACAGATGATATTCTTGTTCTGAGGCTCTTGGAGGAGTTGGAGGAGGAACTGCCACAGGGTGATAGCACTGTCCATAGCAGTAAGCTGAAATTCAGAAAGGCAGATAAGAGGCAACAGATTAGGAAAAGCGCATTTTCTTCCTCTCCCTGGAAGGGGGTAATGGAGCAGAGATGTTATTTCGAGAGCCACCAAGAGTAAAAATTATTAGTCACCCGTCATGAAAGATGTTCCCTGCAGAACAGAGAGGCTGAAAGCCAACTGCTGTTGTCTCCTCCCACATGTCAGTACTTTTCACATGGGTTATATTTAGCCTCATTTAACTAAATCAGGTCACTTTGGTTAAGTTGCAATGAGTCACTATCCAAAAAAAATTTTTCTATGTTGTTCCATGTTCACCCACTCTGACTTGTACTGCTTTATGAGAAACAGCTCAGGTGCACCCAGGTAAAAAAAAATCAAACCACCCACTCGCCTCCTCCTTTTCTTACCTGCACCCACCTCCAACCTCAGTATCTTCAAGAAAACAGAGCAGATCAAGCACCTGGTTAAGCTACATGAAGATGCTAGTGCAGAACAATGCAATTTCACTTCAGTTCACATTTCTCCTCCCTCCTTGTAAGCAGCCCTCTCAACCAACCCCCAATCTCCTCTCGAAACTCCTTTTTCTTTGCCCAGATATCATCCCTGTATTTTCTAAGAGAGTAAACATCAAAGTAAACAAAATTATTTCAAATGCTGCCTTTGCTTTTCTCTTGATTCCTGCCATGTGTTACCTACACCAGTCTTTTAGGCTGAGACTTTCTAGGACTAGTATCTGTCAGTTGATTCACGCACGTCCAGGGTGGTTTTCTTGCACTGAAGCTGTCGATGTACAAATTTCATCAAGGGCAGACAAGGCAGTAGGGGTGATGTTTTTCCTTGACCATATCTGACTACGTGAAACAGTATTTCCACAGATATTTTAAAGCAGAACACTAACAATCCTGACTGCACAAGGGACGTATACGATACACCGTGAATTAAACCAGATAAAGTTATATTAATTCAGTATCCCATACAGATTCTCTTATTCCAGAGCAGAATGGCTTCTATTAATGCAGCTTAAACATCTTCCAATGAAATAAAACCAAACGCAGTCACTCTGCAATAAGAACCATCACAATGAATTACACTAAAAATGTTTTGATATGCATAACTGCTAGGTTGTTTTTTTTCCCCACACACAGTCAAGCCTCAATAAAGGCAAACCTAAAGAGTACAGGGGTTTCCATCTGGGTGAACCTGCAACCCAAGTAACCAAATGCTATTTGCAAGCAGAAGCTCCAAAGCCCAACTTCAGCAAGCAGGACCCACACCCGTATTGTTTGAAGTCCATTTATACGCCAGGATAAGTTTAAGATTCAGTTGGGACTGCCAGTTCATCTTTGTTACCAAAGCCTTTTATTCCAATCTCATTACTGCCCAGCACTTATCCAGCCCTATATAAGGAAGAGAACGGTCTACATGTCAGAGCTTCAGAATTTAGTCAGCCCTGTAAAAGGATTACTGCTGACAGTTTACACAGGACTACACATTCTTATTTAAATAAGGTACCCTAGGGCAGGTACTTTTTTGGGGCACAGCCCATTGCATTTTAACCTATTTTTAAGAATACCTGCCTAATGGCACGCTTACATGACTACACAGGGATGTTACATTGATCAAGTCCGTTAAATTGCTGCAATTACAAGGAACAATCTCAAAACGAAGGACACCCACACCCCCTTGTTATGCTGGCCTGAGGTGCTTTCCTTGTTAATTACTGTATGCATACAACTCCATGCTTGCCCAAATTAATTGCTCAGTGCTCTAAGAAAATATCAGCTGCTGAATGCTGTGCTTTGAGACTCTTCCCACACACACCATGGCATGCCAGCTGAACCGTAGGGGAATCTGGGGCTGGGCAACCACATTAAAACTCCTCCAGGACTTCTCCTCTGACTCGCATTCGCTTTTGCCAGTAACATTTCACATCGGCCCGCTGGCGAGGCAGAGGACGTGCACGCTGCGGAGCATCACCAGCAGAGCATCCTTATCCCGTCAGGATGATGCACATGCATGGGGTGTTGTGTAGACAGAAGGACTTGATTCTACCCTTCCGCAGAGCTGTCAATACTAGTGATATGTGTTAACAGAGAAAGAGCAGGAAAATGAAGTTGAGTGATTATTCCCACGCTACATTTATCTACAGCGCTTTCAAAACCCATAAGCAGCACTGCACCAAATAGCGCTGACTGATGCAATGGGAGGCAATCGCGTAGAAATTAGCAGAATTCTGATCAGCAGCAGAATTTCAGAGTAGCAAACGTGGGGGGTTTTTTCTGCTTCTAAAAATCCATGCAGATTTCATCCCAGAATTTAGATGCTATTATTTCATTGAGCTGCTTCCCTTTCATAAGTACCTTGCCATTATCTCAAAGCTCACCAACCTCAACCACAGTCAAGCATTACTGCCTAGATCACAGCTGGTTTTGAACTGAGAGGGAGATGCACGATGCTGACAAACCGGCATTCTGATAGCACAAAGTTCAGCAAGACAGAGCACACACGGAGTGACCAAAATGATGGAAGATGCAAGATTTAAAAAAAAACACAAACAAAAAACCACCACCTTTTTCCTCAGTGATGAGTTATATTGTTCTGAGGAGCACTTACCAAAATAAAAAAAAGGGTTCATGCTGCCCAAATCCCAGATATTGCAGCTTTCCGGCTAGAAGGATCCTTCTCCCAGGGGCAGAGTTACAGACTGTACTGGAGCGTTAGATTGGTCGAGTTACTACTGATGTTCCTGGCATTTACGGGTTTTAGGGTTGTCGTGATTCCGTCTATCATTTGGAGGATACATCACATGTCCTCTGCACCCTCTACTTTAAAAAGTCTTAAATTACACACATTAACAACAGGGTGGAAAAGTTTTACTTATTCCTTGGCTGTTGTAGAACAGGCGCAGGGAAGACGCTGGAATTGTTAATGGAGAGGTTATACCGCATATGAGAGAATGAGTGTCCCTCTTTACTAAATATTTATTGCACACATCTACAGGAAGTAATGGAGAGATACCTCAATGGAGCTGGGAGTATAGAGTTTTTCTGAAGATTATATACAGACAAAGGGAAGGCTAGAAAATAACCCTCCAAACTGGTCAAAGCAATGGGATCGCAGGTGGATCTTACCCCTTCACAGCCCAGCAGTAAGCTGTAACTGGGAAAGGATGCCATGTATGTGGGAGACAGTGTTGTATTATGAATCAAGGCATCTCATTTAACTTTTTTATTAAAGTTGCTTTGATACGGTATAAGAACGCATCAAAGAACTGTTGCTTCTTCAGGAAAAAGTAGGAAAAAAAAAATCACACAAGATGTAAAATTAAAACCAGTATAGGCAAGAAGAGCTCTTCTCTTTAAGAACCACCGACAAACACACCATAAAGGTTCTTCCTTCTTCAGCACCTGGGCAGAAGGCGGCTGACACCCTTCACGAGCCTTTACCTTGCAACCACAGGGACTGAGCAGCAGCTCCAGCTCCTGCGGCCGCCCGTGTTTCGCAGAACATCAGCTGCCCTGGCACAGGGGGCCCGGCTGCTACAGAGGCTCCCGTCCACGTCGTAGCCATTTTCAGGGCCACGGACTCAAAAGCATCCCCCTCCTGCATTGACACTGGAAGGAATTCAGAAGATCCTCTTGCCCTTTTTATTCAAACGTACACCAAACCCCACACTCTCCAGAGGTGTTACGGGTCCATTACAGAAACGGAAGAAATGGGGCTGAGGACAGGAACCCCCTGTCCCGCTCCTACTCCACACTAACAAGGGTGAGATGCGACTTCTCTCAAGATTTGTAGACAGTATTTCAGCTTCTTTCAAAACTACGTCTCCTTTCATGAAAAGGCATCAGTCTCCTAGCACAGCTCCCCGTCAGCATAAAAAGCCTAGTAGTTTGATGGCTTTTTCTTCAGGATGAATACACCAATAATTACAAGCACGCTACTGCAAACTGTCTTTTTGCCGAAGGTTATTTTCCTTATAAGAGTCCATGGAGAAAGAAAAAAGGTCTCATTTGAAAAGACAATGAGGGAATTAGACGGAGAGGCAATACTGCTGCTTATGACGGCGGCCTTTCCCCTTCTGCACCATTTGAGTACGAGGAAAAAATAGTTGCTAGAGGCAGAGGGCAGTTATACTTTGTAATGAGTATGCTAAAATAGAGCTCTATTATTGTCTTGAGATCTTCTCTGACGCCTACGGCTGACCCTTGAAGTACACCGAGTAGCTGACAGAATTTGGCTGCAGTACTCCAACTCCAAGCGCCGCACGCTCCAGCTTTCTCACGTCGCTGCAGCTTCGTTCGAGGTTGCCGTAGCTTTGTTTGAGGCCTTGACTTCACAAAAAAGCCAGGACACGAGATAGGCATCTTTTCCGGTGACTTCTCCTCGTGCACCTGTGCCACGCCGTGCCCCACGCAATCCATTTGATTACAGAGCCTCGAGGCTTTGCATCGTCTGGGGAAGGAGAGCGTGCAATCGCCGGGCGGCACAGCAGGCAGGAGAACAGCTTGGCAAGTGGCATGTGGTAACCTCTCCCGTGGCCAGCAGCTATACTTACTATTGCAAAACAAACTCAAGTGTTTATCTCTTCATGCTCAAAAAGGCGCGGGACACCTCGCCATGCCCCAGCAAGGCAGCGGCCAGCCAGGCCCTGAGAAGGCAGCAGGGACGGGGACGGTGTCTGCCCAAACCCCCATCTTCAAGGTCTTCTGGCAGATTTCCTGCGCTTTGACTCAACACCGAGAACAGCTCAAGTAATCTTTCACCTCAGTTTGTTCCAACAGCCTGTTACAAGCCTGATGACTTCTGCAGATGGACTGAATAAAGCAGTCAGGTCTACAGCCTTGTCAGAACCCACCCAGAAATAAAGGACGGTGCAAAGGAAAGGAAGGATGTCACACAGATATGACACAGAGAGGACAAAATCATCACTATCATGTATTTAAATGGCATGGTTACAGCTGCCCAGGTGCCTACACAGAAGTGACATCTCAAAAGATGACTCTGGAAGCAGCACAGAGCAGAGGTAAACACATCGAGTGACACAGAAACCTCTTCTCTGACAACCAATGCTTTGTTAAAAAAAAAAAAAAAGCAGCAACAATAACTTAGAGATGGTCTTGGGTTGGGGACCTCACACTTAATGGTGCGAGTCAGACGTTTGGCAGGCCGGCAGGTGAACAAATTAAGTCTTTACACAATTCCAGGAAAGCCGGACTTGCTGTGCATACAACACACGGGCACTCCGCACATGCGCGGCAAAGCCGAACTGTTAAGACCTTACTGTGCAAAACTATTCCCATGGTTTCTTAATAGTTTGAGATGGCCATGGTGTGTGAGCAGAAGGAATTTGTAGACAATAACTCCTGCTACGTTGCGCAATATTCCTGTGGACACAAGGCCTTGATGGTTGTTCCGGGAAAATAAACAACAGAATAACTGGTTGAAGGAGCTTTTTGGAGGTCACAGGCCCAACAACTTGTCCAAAACAGGGTTAACTTCAAGGTTAGATCAGGTTTTTCAGTGTCTTTGTCCAGGCAACTAACTAACTAACTGGCTGCCCTATTCCTTTTATTTTAGCAAAGGGACAAAGAGGTGTAACGTTGCTGATGAAGTATCTACTGAAGTGGTTATCAACACACAACCAAGCAACAATTTCATTAGCACAGCACTTAAAATGTCCCATTACCTTTCATAAAATACTTTCAAGCTCCTGGGACTGCGAGTCACTTGAACTAGTACTTTTAGGATTTTATCAGTTTTGACTCATTTTAGAAAGACCCTGCTGCCCAACACGTATGAAACCTTCTGTCCAAAAACCAGCCTCTTCAGGGTGCTAGCATCTAGCTATCGACATACTCTGGTGCGCTGGGAAGCACGTAAGGGTGTTTAGTCCTTTTCCAGAACACGCAGAGCATTGTAAAAATACTTTAACTGCTGTCAGTATCACTTCTTCTGTTAGCTTACTTCCCAAAGACAGGTGAATTACCAGGTAAAAGCCCGTTATGTGTGTCAAAAAGTTACTATTTACAAGGGATTAAACTAGAGATGCAGACTTCTACATCTGCAACACCACCATTACAAAATTCCAAACTCTGGCAGCTTTCCAAGTAGTAGTCAAATTATACCTTCTCTAATAAATACTAAAATCCGGCAAGAATAAGAAAAAAACCACTGTAGACACCGATAAATTCTTGTCTTCCTCTTGGCTCTGGCATTCACTGCACTGTTGTTTCCAAACCAGCCAGGAAAATCAGTTTGTTCTGAAGAAGCTGTGGTTATCAAGGCAGGAAGCTTCTTGGAAGGAAATGCTGGAGGATGTCCTCGTGATAAGAGCTGCTCCAGAGTTTTCATTGCCTAATCCCACTCCAAGTTTGACTGTTTTATTTACTTAAAACAAGCGTTGCAATAAATTTGGGGTTCTTGGCTCAAAAAATAAGTTACTTTACATGAAATTAAGGTGTTAGCAAATATTTTGGGTTTTACAAGCAAACGGTTTCAGCTTTTTAACTCCTATACGAGAAATAAGTATTTCCTTTTCTTAGCAAGTATTTTCCACTCTCCTCCACCTCTCTGTATTAGCAAACAAGCAACACAAAACAAGCCATGAAGGAGAACAGCAGCATCAGGGTTCCCATTGGACTTACGGCTGAAGACTCAAGTTGGCAGAAGCGGATGAGGCAAACAGCTTTTGGGGTTTTTTTTGAGTCTTGATACGGAAACAATGGTGCCCGCATCTAATATGGTTTTGACTACCACACCCTGACACTTAAAAATGCTTAACCTGTTTGAACACAGCCAGTAAGGGGACTTCAAAGCACAGTCCATGTACTCCCTCAGGCTGCTACCATCACTCTGATCCTCCATCCCTGGCTAAGGATGACTGACATCCCAACGCAGCTAGTTCTATGGGCAGCAGACCTCATTTCCCTGCTTTTCTGTACTTTGATGAAGAGTGTCTCTTTTCTACCTCTCCTTTTATACGATACGAGACCAAAGGGAAGATGGGAAGGTTTAGAACAAATTGAGAGAATGGTGAACTTCAAAAATGAAATGCCTTTGATCAGTTACTTGGCCGGCTTCTGACACTGATGTGATTGTTTCCGAGTAAGCCATAAAAATACTTATTTCTGTAGAAGCTCCTCTCTAAGTAGATTACACTTGCTTCCTCCTTCTCTGCCACCGCAATGGGCTGAGGGGAATGTTTACCAACAGCAAATTAAATTAGCTTCAATAGGCACAATGCATCTACTGAAAGTAAAAGCATCCTTCGTTAACAGTAAGGGGTCCGGTCCCTGCATCATGCTATGGAGTAAACCCCAAACAAGAGGTTAAATGTTTTATGTTGATCCTAACTTTATTATGAAAAGGAAGTCTCATTTAAGATGGAAAAGGTTTCCTTTAATAATGTTTATAATACACTCAGCCTGGTTGCTATGACGACGGAACAACTATTCTCTACAAACAGGCACTAAGACCCTAAAAATAAACAGGCTGACAAAAATCACGAACACGCAGCTTTGTCAGGCACGCTGCGCCTGGTGCAGGGATGATGTTTGTTCTGAATATGATGAAGATAAAGAAATGCTAATGACTAGATTCTGCACCCACTGAACAGAGCACTCGCCTACAAAACGATTCCTGCATTTCTCAGGAGCTGTTACTTAAAAAACGACACCACCGAAGCCAGAACTCAGGATTCCACCCACCCCACGCAGCAGCACAATGGGCATTATTAGAAGTTTGCCTGTGAAAACAAGATAAGTATTGTGGAACTAACACACAGGTACGCGTATATATGTGTGTGCATGTGTACATATGCATACAAAATAATAAAAGTGTAACGGCATGTATTTGCATACTTTCTCCATGGACTCACTCATTGATGTGGGCAGGCATCCACCCATTTCAGAAAGAAATGAGCACACAAGTATTTAAAAAAAAAGTAGCAGCAGAGTTAGGAATAAAAAAAAAAAAAAAAA
>NW_009593010.1:0-8509 GCF_000690535.1 Cariama cristata | reverse complement strand
CTGTGGGATGGGTCTGGCCGGCATATCAGACCCTCCGTTCCCCTCAAAAGGGAGACCCCTATGACAATTACCCTTCTTTTTCTTCTCTTGGATGCAGTCTTAATGCGTGGGGTTGACTGACTTGGCCCAGGCAATCCCCTGGATGGACCTTCATCTACATTATCACTTGTCTGTTCCTCAAGCTCCAGAGCCTCGTACCTATTGCATAAGGACACCTGGGAGGGCAAGGGAGGCCGGGAGGGTCTTTGCCTGCTTCTCCGAGCAGGGTCCCATCTCCATTCCCCATGTCCTCTGTAGCTGAAGAAAGACCATGGTAAAATGAGGGAACTTACTTTTGTCTGCTTTTCAGACAGAGACTAGTCAGTGTTACTGACAACATTTTACTTTCTAGCTGCTTTTGCCAGACTTTACAGCAAAAGGCTTTTTTCAGACAGTGGCTTGTTACATGTCTTCCAGGTAATAGACCTCCTGATCAGTGTATTTGAACATTCAAAATCTGAAAACTCAGTATTTTCCTTTATTTTGAGAGAGAGAGAGAGAATCTTTTAATGGTGGGGGAGAATAGAAACTTCTATAGAACTTAACAGAATTCTGTGATACTGTATAGGGTGACAGTATAAAGGATAATGAAAAGTTGGTATATTGACATAAGATGTAGGTTAAATACACCGTCTTCTAATGATTGATTTAAAAACACATAGACTCTTTCTAAGGTTTACATTATGGCAACATTAAGAGCAATGAAATTTTTTCTTAGACAATTTAATTGCTCTCAGTTACATTTTTTTTGTAATCCTGTCCATACCAATATTATTAATTTGTGTACTTTACAGAGGGTGAAAAAGTATTGCTAGCTTTTGCAAGCAATTTTTCATAAACTTTTCACCTTCACCTCAGCTGCGGAGCAGGCCTTTGCCATTACTTAATGCAGGTTTCTATAAGCTGTAAAGTCTGTGGCATATTTTTCCAACTGTCTTTCAAGAGCTTCCTGGAGACAGAAGAAAGGAATTGAAGGTGGAAAAATTTTGTAGTCCAGCATAATAAATGACGATTGGCACAAAAATATTATAGAAATAAGAATCTACTAGTGATCTAGTGAATGGCAATAAAATGTTTAAAAATGACAGGACAGTGACCAGCTCTTATCTGAAGATAAGTAGAAAATGGGAAGCTGAGTCAGCAGTCTTTTATGTTTATAACTGTACTGCCAACTTGACAAGCCAATTTGAGAACGTCATTCTATCTCTGAACTTTCTTCATATGCAAGGAGTGAGTCACTCAGGTGCCTTAGTTCTAGCACAAGCACAAAACTGTTACCCACTGCAGGCCAAACCTTACTTTTTTCCATGTAGTCTGGCAATGTTGGACCTCGTAAGCTATTTCAAACAAGATATTTTGTATCCGCATCTTTCAGATTTTTCATTAGTTGTAAACTGAGCTAAAAAATGAGTTCCTATTTCTCCCAGGGAGGAAGAATTGCTATTCTTATTAAGAAACTGATCTTGAACTTGAGATCTGGATCCTGTTCCCATCTTTGGTATGTTGCAATGTGTATTTTTATCTCTGAAATTTCTGATGAGGTGCTGTGAAATGTTTATTACTGTCAAGAAAAGACAGTATGAAAGGCAGATGTTCACATACCAGTTTTGCTTAAACATCTGTAAGGGATTTGATGGTCCAATGTTTAATTCTAATCCCGTTTTCTGGTGTTCCTGTATTCAGTTAAGCAAATTACTTTGACTGAAGTCCTCAAAAATACTCAGCTGTTAAGGGTAGGGTTCAGCTCCAGATTAACTCTTAAATTTAGCTGTCTTACATGTAGGTGACAGCTTTTTAACTTAGTGTCTAAGACCCTAGTATAGTCAATGGACATCTAGTCAGTACAGTCAGTAGACTATAGAAAGCTATTCAGGTGAACCCAGGTAGGTGGCTACTTTAATGAATAGCTCTTGGCACTCTTGCCTGTATTGACTAAACTGAATACAGACAATGGCGTTCATCTGTCTGAATGTGGAGCTAATCCCACCCTAAATGCAGTAATAAGAAATGAGACAGCTTCTCTGGATTAGTTAACAGAAATAAACTAGTATTCTCAGACACAGTGTCCTGTCCCTGCCCCCAAACGCCATTTAGGCACTTAAAAGGGTGATGGGCACTTTACTGCCTCTTTCTTTTTACTGTATAATGACCATTAAAGAATGATGTACTTGGATAACATATCTAGCTTGAGTGAAGTATTTTACATCTCAGTACCAGTGGATAATTTTGCTTCTGTATCTAGAAGTTTCTTCTGAACTAAAGCACTCCCAGAGAACACTGCCTCAAGCTGGTGAGTTTCCTAAACTATTTTTACTCTACATTTGCCTGTGTAAAATGGAAATAACAGCAAAACCTTTTTTCAGCAGTTTGAATTGTCAGTTTATATAGTGCAATATTTGTCCTAAAACTGTCTTTTAGAATGTGCAAGTGACCATCACCTGAAGTCTCTAATTCCTGATAGGGCCTTGCAAATTTTATAAAGTACAAAGAATAACTAGCCGCAGTTTACGTATTATATATGAGGAAATTGTTCTGGCAAGAAAAATTGACTGTAGTCTGCAGTAGCTCCCAAGTGTCACTTAAATGCAGTCACACGTAGGAAGTCCCAGATAGTCCTAGACACACAGATTATAACAAGGTCTAGAATCTTGGCCCCTTTATAGATTATCATACAGGTATGAGATATTTTTGAGATACTAATTTAATTTTTTGCTTTGCCACAGGGATTCCTGTGTGAACTAGGAGTCTGCTAATGTGAGGTCTATGCAAAGGATTTTGGCAGTAGGTGGATACCATAGTGACCCTTTTTGTACTTACATTCTTCAGACCCAGGCTCAGCTACTCTGTAGCCTTGGAAGAACTGAGCCACCCAACATGCTGAGCTTTTCTCAGTGACTTCTGTAGGCAGGGATCAGTTTCCAGGATTTGAAAACTTCTGGGTGTTCAGACCAAGCAGGAATAAGAATAATAATTTAAATTAGAGAACAATAATTATCTGTTAATTACATTGAACTCATCTAAAGAAAGAAAATGTCAACAGAGGCCCAGGAAACAAAAGTTCTGTGAGAAATTATAAAGAGGTACTATAAACATTCAAAAAAGTGGAGGCCCTGATACATACATAAGATGGGAGAAAATTACTAGAAAGGGAAGGAAGTATCATAGGAAAGAATTTTCTGTCACAACATGCAAATCTTCTCTGGCAAAACGCAAAGTGGAAGAGACGTCAATAAAATCACCTTGAAGATATATAAAAAACAAATCAGATGCAGGAACAACAAATATATAATATGGCTTATTTAAATATGCTGCCAACAAACAACCCTTCCACCTTTAACTTACCATATATTTATGCTTAGTGCTTTTTATTATTTTGTCTTCCTCAAAGACTTCTGATGTGCATTATTGAAAATGCATAGAAAAGCTAAATAATAAAGCTAAATTTTATAGTTCCGAAATATATGACTTGAAGTCTAAAAATGTTTAATTGGAGAAAGCACAATCAAAGTGTTACTTTAACAGAGTCCAGTGTATGATGGTTATCTAACTATTCATTGCCATTGTGAAACTTCAGGTCATAAAGGAAATAGTCCTTTCCCTATGAGCTAGATCAGGAGGGAATAATTTCTTTTATCTGTCTGGTTGCAGAATCTCAGACAAGAAGATGAGATGCTGGTTCTGTTTTTCTTTGTGGCTTGGAAAAGAAATGATAACTTTAAATGCTTATAAACATTTTCATCAAAGCTTTTTAGAAAGGAGATCCAAAGTGTTTGTTTCATTCCCTTTCTGTATAAATGAAATATGGAATGCCTAAGAGACTTACTTTTCACAAACACTTTGAAGCCTGGGGTTAGAGTTGGGAGCCAAGCCAGCTGTGTACTCCTGTCAGCTCGCCAACATTGCCTCCCTGACATATTGAGTACCAAAGATGTACTAATGGTCTTCAACTTAATGACATGAGATACACTGAATTGAAGGCAGTGTATTGGGAAGATTAGATATGTTTATAGGGAATTTATGCTAATTGAAGTATCACTGTAAAAATCTTCCTTGCCCGCTTTTTACTGAACTGTGCTTTTGCTGCAAAGACTCTATAAATGTCATCTTTAATTTTTCTTTGTATTGGGACCATTAGAAATTATTTTTTCTCTAATGGGGCATCGACTCAAGGGGAGACACAAATCACAACCTCTGAAGATTTTCTATGAAGCATTTTTTTCATTAAAAAATTGTTATTATTAATGCAATCAAGCTGCTATTAATAATAAAAGGTAAGTATTCACAGAGTACGCTCACTCACTCTCACCTCCCCTTGTAGTTACCCAGTTGGAGCTGTGGCTGGGGACGAAGCCCAGCTGTTTCCTCTGGAGAAGGGGGACATACTGATGTCACTTGGCTTTTAGGCAGGAGTTTGGGCAGCCCTTCAGAGGGATGATTGTTTCATCAGGTCTTCATGTAACACTGTAGTCTTCCTCTGCACAAAGCCGCTATTGCATTCTTGGATGTGGCCCAAGTTACACAACCTCTTGTTGATGCCAAGTGTGTTCTAGTGGCTTTGTGCAGATTCAGCAGATTCATGGTGTCCTGACTTTTTCAATGCTTGCAGATCCAGCAGGACTTCTGGTTGCCAGATCTTGTCCATGAGCTTGTACACACTCACTACTCCGCATGTACTTTTCATCTTTTCAGCCTTTTGTTTTCTGGTAAATATTTCTCCATCCAAACCTATTGAAACTTACAAACTTACAAACTGACATAAAGGGGACCTTTCTGACGGAATCAGTGCTACATCTTTCTAATTTTTTGCCTGGTTTTTGTCTAAACTTCAAAAATAACTAACTTTTATCAAATTTCATAAGACTGTTCTTCAGCTCAGACTACTTACTGGTAGGTTGTCTAAATTCAGTTACCCAGATTTCTTTCCAGCTTCCCACTCCTGTATGTGACTCTAAATAATTCCTCCAAAATTTAGATGTAATTGTCCTTCAAATATTATTCACTTTCTTCCTAGATGTCTGTTACCTTTAACAGGGCCAATGAATACACATTCCATTCTTTCAAATTTCATAATATTCCTTGCAATCTCACTTTTTTAGTATGTCCGTTCACATTGTAAGTAACTGCAAAATCATGAAGTATCAACAGTGAACAGAAAATGGTAGGTGGTACCCCAAAAATAATTTCCTCATTATCTGATAGCTTTTTGTCTCTTGACATGTCTGCCTCTCTCTACTCCCCTCTAACACTCAAACTTGTAACTAACTTTCTGTTCTGTTTTGATACTGTGCATTTGTTTTTCCAAGTTTCCACGATCTCTCTCAACATGTATTGTTTCAGTGCTTCGTATATTAGTGTTAAGTATTGTGGGATGCAGATAGAAGCAGGTTTACGACTGCATGGGGAGATCCTGCATAATAAGACTGCAACCAACAGTGGAACATGGAGGTCTAGTGTGCCACTAAACCCATCAGGGAACAATTTAAAAGTCAAGATTCCCTATATGCTAGAAACACATCAAATAAAACTTTGTATCTCTGGAATGCCCAATAAGCAATTAGATTGATTTATATAAACTGGTTGCAGATTACCTTTAGTCTGCAGTGCACAAAGTGTCATTAATGTTACCATTTGCTAGAATTCAGAAGATTTGAACAGTTTTATGATAATTAAAACAGAATCATTGTTGCTAAAGAGAAGTAAGCTGAGCTTTTTTAAAGAAATGCAGTAAAATGTATTCACTGCTCAAACAATTAATAGCTGTTCATGCAAATTTGGAATAATAGTTTCATTTAATGTGTTTGGAATATGTCTATCATCAAGGCTTTAGCAGCCATACATTGTAAAAATATGGAAGTTATAAAATGTATTTTTTGTTCTTACCCTTCAGATAATTAAAAAATATGGTTGTCAGAAAAGAGCTCACTGTGAGGACAGTCATTGCAAACTCTCAGGATATTTATCAAACAATAACATCTCATACTCAAGCACCTCAATAGCTCTCGCTATTAGGAACCTTTTAAAAATAACAAGATATTGCAGTTGTTGCAGGCACCAGAACTTGGAAATCTATTACGTGGGGAAGCTGCAGGGTGAGAAAAGTGGAAACATGATAAATGTAATGGCTTTGAAGCAGTAATACATTTTTATTTGCTCAGTTATATTGACAGACAGAAATAAACCAATGTAAAACTGTCACATTTGAGTTCCATATTGTTAGGAAACTTTTAATTTAGATTTTCTTTTTTTTCCTTTAAAAATTGCTGCATGAAAACTGAGTGCTCTTGTGAGTAGTAAAACTGTTAACATTGGAAAGCTCTAGTCTATTCGCATAGAGGAATAGTTCAGACACTAGTATTTGACATGTTAATTGACAAATAGTAGTGACATTACAGATTCATCTTTAATGTCATTCTCTGTTCTTGTAAATTGTCATTGTTCCCTTGAAATCAGTGTCAACTGAGTTTTCATATTCCTTCAGTCCTTGACAACTTTGTGAAAAGTACAAATTTGGTATTTTAACTTGAAAAAGGATTCTGTACAGACATGATGCCTAAGTTAGAAACCCTCTAAAGATCATGTTAACTTAGGGAATCTAGCTTTTATTACAAAAGTGAATGATGGTAATGACTGTGAGGGTGTTTTTCCTGTTTTAAAAGTTGAACCAGAACCATTAGGTATTTCTCTGTGGTAATTAAAAATTCAGATAAGCAGAATTTCCCACAGAGTTTCTGTAACAGGCAACATCTGAAAATATCTACCCATGTTCTGGTGGAAAAAGAAATTATTAGCAACTTTGTTGGATTTAAGATTTGCTCTGACTTTCTAGTAACAAACATTGGGCTTTTAAGGTAAAGTTTAATTGCTAACTCAGAATTTATAGCATGTACATATCATCTGGACTTGATTTTACAATGTGAGCAGAAAAAACAATGTTTGGACTGTTTGATACTGCCATCTTCTGTTTTTTGTTTTGTTGTTTTTTTTTTTTTTCCCCCATGTGTAATAGCTATGAATTTTTCAATGTGATGGATGATGTAAAATCCTATCCCTGGTGAAGTCAGTAGCACTCATTAAAAGCCAGCTTTTTACCTCCTTTATTCATCTGTTCCTAAAAAGATTTTTATGCTGAAATTAAATTAGATTCCTGCAGTTTGAGCGAATGTCTCTGATTGCATCTACACATTCCTCCCATGTTCAACCTTGTACCAGATAGGATCTCATCATGTGTAATTTGATTTTAACAGGTCCAGATTAGCTCTGACAATTGGGATTCCACATTCAGACATTGTGTAGACAGAACACAGGTTTGTGCTCAAGTTATAGGCCATTAGCAAAGCAATTTTGCCTTAAAATTTTCCTGTACTGTAGATGGCCCAGTCTTGGATTCCTTCACTACTGATTTAAGAAAACAAAATCAATTGCAAAAATTAGTTTATGGTTTGGCAAGAAATTCCATCTAAACAATTACTATATTACCCTATTCCATGCTTGCACAAAGTACAGCTATTTTCCATGATCCTTGATTTTACTGGAGAGTTCTGTTTTACTTAAAGCATTGAATACTTAATTGTGTACCTTAGAATAATACAGAATAGAGGAAGTGGTTTTTAAGGTTTCAAAAAATTTATTACAAAGCCCTTTAACTGACAGTTCTGAACATTAACTTTGTAAAGTTAAAGTCAACATTTTGTTCAGTACCCTGAATATGTATAGTTTTTGTTCGTCATCTAAAATCTATACATACCTAAACCATATACATACTTAAACTCTACGCAGAGGCTGCACGTAAAGCCTGCTCTAATAAACTTCATTGTACTATAAGCTCAAAAATAGTCTGATCAAAATAATAAATTTCGTAAAATAGTGCTAGTAGCATGGCTCTCTATTGGGAGATCGGCCCTATTACCTTTATCTAGTGTGGAAATCATGACTATAAAATTTCTCTCTGCATGGGTGGCATGTTTTGAAAAATCTCTATTTAGAAATTTAAAGTAGTACTTTAAGTGAATTAGATTACTTAGAAACTTTATGTGAAATCTCACCAAGTCAGCTCATGAAAATGTCTTCACTTTTATAGCAAAACAGTTTGATAATTAATATTTTACTTTTACTGGATGTATTGAACCTGGCGTATTGGGTTGACCCCGGCTGCACACCAGGTGCCCATCAAAGCTGCTCTATTGCTCCCGCTCCTCAGCTGGACGTGGGAGAGAAAATATAATGAAATGTCCGTGGGTCAAGATAAGGACAGGGAGAGATCACTCACCAATTACTGTCACAGGTAAAATAGACTCGACTTGGGGAAAATGCATTTAATTTATTACTAATCAAAATCAGAGTAGGGTAATGAGAAACAAAAACTAAATCTTAAAAATACCTTTCCCCCCCCCCTTGTTCCCAGGCTTAACTTCACTCCAGATTTTCTCCACCTCCTCCTTCTGAGTGGCACAGGGGGACGGAGAATGGGGGT
>NW_009593009.1:18594-33398 GCF_000690535.1 Cariama cristata | reverse complement strand
GGCTGTCGCTGCCCTGGGGACTGCTTCCTTTCTTCGGTGCTGTAGCTGTCGTTGGGCACTGCCCGTGTCAGCGACGCTCCAGCGGCCGGAGGAGCCGCCGGTCAGAAGTTGCGCCATTTCCGCCAGCTTCCGCAGGGGCTTCCGCAGCCGTGGGGACTTACACCTTTGCTGAGGCGTTTCTAACACCTTGGAAAGATGATTTCCAGCGTTGGCGCTATGGGCACTGTGTTGCTTCTGAGAGTCTTCCACCGACGGCCAAAATAAAAAGCTTGTGGCTATGGAGAGAGAAGTAAAATGCTCTGTGTGCAGAGCAGTGTTTGCCCCGTCTTGCTTGCTGTGGTTGGGGTTTGTTGCTTTGCAATACACCTTTATTATGTGTCTCATAAGTAGACATGTAGGGTTGAGCTGAACTGCATTAAGTGGACTAGAAAAGCAAACGGTAAAGTTTTTATTTTTAAGCTTGGAGTTCTTTGTTCAGCTTCAAATTACGTGAAACTATATGAAATCTTTAGAGGAATGTTTTTATAATCCTTTACTAGTCTGTATTTCCCCATTCTGAAAGTTAAGAATGGAAATAAGGGTGGACACAGTCTTCTGAATTGTATGGCTATGTGTACGCAGTGCTTGGCATTACCATCTTACTCTGTTTTTAAATTCTTATACAGCTAGAAAGCATTAGCACTGCTGTAAAGATCAAGAGTAAAACTTCCAAATGGTGAATACAGCAAACCTTCTGAAGGAGTGATGCATTTGACTTCGCATCTTAGGCTCCTGCTGCTGTAGGAAACTTTATGAAGCTTCTAGGCATAGACAAAAGGAATTGAACTAACCTGATTAGCAGTGATGAGTATGTGGATTCATCATCAGGAAAGTGAAGCAGTTTAAGCATTCCTTTTTAGCACTACATGATTATGAAGTATTAATTTTGTACATTTTCTTAATGTATACTGGAAGAATCTTGTTTTGTTTTCAGGTGTTTTGTTTTTCCTCCTGACTAGCAATACGATGGGGGGTGCTTTTTTCTTTTTTTAGTGCTTCATTCATGTCAGGCTACTTCTGTCTTCTGTCCTGATTATTGCCTTTGCTTTCTTTGCTGACAGGTGGCCTCTGGAGCAGGTCTTACCGGATTATTCCAAACATCTTGTGCTGAGTTTAGAAAGTCATCTTCTGGAGTGTAGAGTCTGATCCTTCTAAGTACTACAGAAGCTTCACTCTACCTCTTATTTTCTCAACCTCTCACGTGCTGTCTTATGTGCATACAAATTCCTTCTCGAGCACTGCAGGCTTCTTCTCTCCCATGTCCTCCTGTTGTTAAAATCTGATTTAAAATTTTACCCAGCCTCATGAATTTAGATGAATGCGAAGTATGCAGTGCCACCTTTTCACCACTTGAACTCTTTTCGCTACAGTGTGCTATGTATAGGTAGTATGACAACTGAAGTGGATAATGAAGTCTGGGTAGCCAGCTTTTTCTGCTTTACCGCAGAAAAATAGCATCTTAGCAAATATTTGTGGTAATACTAGAAGACTATTTAATTCATAGTTTAATTTCTATTAAAACCTAAGTATGAATTGCACAAGTCTTACCCTAATTTGCAATTTTTTGTGCCAGTGTTCCTCTCTATCCTTACCAGTCCTTGCTGATTTTCTGCCATGTTTGTAGGAGAAGGCAGTGAGATACTGTGACATAAAATCTTTGTTTCTTTCCACTCAAATTCTAGAATGCCAGGACTAAGCTGTAGATTCTACCAGCATAAATTTCCAGAGGTGGAAGATGTTGTCATGGTCAATGTTCGGTCCATTGCTGAAATGGGAGCCTACGTCAGCTTGCTGGAGTACAACAACATTGAAGGCATGATCCTTCTCAGTGAGCTGTCCAGAAGACGTATTCGTTCCATAAACAAACTCATTCGCATCGGGAGGAATGAATGTGTAGTGGTCATAAGAGTTGACAAAGAGAAAGGTATTTGGGGATGCTGTGGGCTATATCAAGATTGAATTCATAGAGAGAAATGCAGATAAACTAGATGGCTTAGGTATTCATTGGTTTTGCCAGGGGTTCTTTTTTTAAGGCACTTAAGCAAAACAGACCATCATCATGCCATCTGATACTTAGGATCATGCTTCTGTTCCTCTGTGTCCTTTGGGAATTGGGTTAATGAAGGTCAATCACATCAGTGAAGGTTTGCTTAAGTGGGTCCTCACCAGTTCAATGTTTGGTCAACAAACCATAGTGAAGAGGAATTTTCTTTTGATATCTATGTAGATTTTCTTAAGTCTTAACCGAAGAGAAGGATCATTTGGGGTAGCGATAAAAATCTAAATGGTGAACATTTAATGCTTACAGTTCATTCTGTTCATTAACAAGTCTTGAACCTTGGCTATAGAATAGATGACGCATATGCAATTATTTTACTACATGAATTTTGTAGGTTTACAAGTTGAGATTGTACAGGCAGCTTTGTCTTTTCCTGTCTTCTGAACGCTTGAATCTTTTATTCTAAAGGTTTTTTTAATATATTTTCTACTTAGAACATGTCAGATTTTTATAATACTGTTCCGTGCAATCTTTGAAATCTATATCCAGGTATAAAGAAATAAATACTGAGCACATGTCCTAGAAACCTGGCTGTTGGTATGAAGTTTCTCAAGTAATATACTCTTCTAGAATACTTCTGAAACTGCAGTTAACTCTGAATTAAGTAATGAATGACAGGATAAGAAAAAGCTGAGAAGAAAGACATACAAGAAGAAACTTATTTCAGATAGATCCCAGCATCTCTAATGAAAGAACACTTCCTCTTACAAATTCATTTCGTTCTCATATTAACACAGAAGCACATCTGGGATTCACACAGTGGTCTTTTATTGAATCCTCTGTGGAACCGATAGTTTGTGAGAAGTAGGTGCTGGCCTTTTCATATTTACTAAGGATGGTTCAAAAGAATTTTTTTCACAGACAGCTCTCCCGAAAGGGTATCCAAGGAGTTAGAGTCAGAATTTGAGGCCAGGCCTACTTAATAGGAAACTGTTCAGAGCTAAACTGATGGAGTGCCAACCTTGAATGAAATTCAGTTGAGCACTACAAAAATATGCATCAAACTTGCTTCTTTGTATGCTAGTATGATTTTTGCCAAAACTGCATACAGCAACATAAAAATGGATCACTGCTGAAATATTATGAAAATTTCTTCTAAGTGTGTAGAGCAAACATTGAGGCAGTAATTTTAAAGAACGCTATAAAAAAGATTTGCTATTGTAAGTATTTACAGTTGAAAGAATAATTTCCTAATTTGGACCATAATTTGATCAAATTCATTAAGGTTTGGGTTTTTTACTTTCTGTAGCAACATATAGGGATAGTATAGGCAAGGGGCAAATCCTGAGCCAGAGTGTTTGTTCTTTATGCATTTCTCTTGAAGCAGTTAGACTTAGTTTGCACAATGCCTGACGCTTTCAAAATGGTTTTCCCCTATAGGTTATATTGACTTGTCAAAAAGAAGAGTTTCTCCAGAGGAGGCAATCAAATGTGAAGACAAATTCACAAAATCAAAGACTGTAAGTTGCTTTGCTGTATTCTGCTTCTTTCCTGAGGAACCAAAAGGCACAGACAGAAGATAATATGAAAATAAAGTATTGTTCTCATGTATTAGGTATACTCTGATTCTCATTTACCCATGCAAATAGATGTAACCAGTTCATCTGTCCATGAGCCATGAGTGTTGTGGTAAGCTGCTGCTTAATTAATGTGTAGGTCAAGTAAGATATCAGTTGAAAATCTGTGATGTCAAGGGATATGTTTAAATGATCAGAAATCCAAAAGTATACACTGGTTTGGCACACTGTGGACAGCTTTTCTTGAAAAGACATGCAGGTATTTTAAGGCATTGACTCCCACCCTTACTCCTGTGTGGTCTTACGCTTCTGAGTAGAAGGCATACCATAAAATATTACTTTGGATTCTAAATTTTTGTCTGTTTTCAGTGTTTGTTTTGGTTTTAACACTCATTTTGTGTTCCAGGTTTACAGCATCCTTCGCCATGTTGCTGAAGTCTTGGAGTACACTAAGGATGAGCAGCTTGAGAGTCTGTTCCAGAGAACTGCCTGGGTATTTGATGACAAGTACAAAAGACCAGGATATGGTGCTTATGATGCATTCAAGCATGCAGTCTCGTAAGGACATCTTATCTACTTCTAGAGGCTTATTTCAAATTGCAGAGAATTTCCTGTAATAGATCCGTCATAATGTTCTTTTGGTTTGGGTACTTTTTTTTTTTATCTCTTCCCCCGCAGTCAGTATTTTTTTTTTTTTTTTCTCTTCCCCCGCAGTCAGAAAGTAGAATGTACTGGTCAAGTAAACCTAGTAAATTTTGACATCAGTCTTCCAGTTGTTTATTGTAGGTTTCTCTGTCTGACTACTTTCTTCAAGTTCCCAGTGCTCTTGAGAAAGAAGACTCACAGTTGACTTGTTTTAATCCGTCTTTTAGTCTGCCACTCTGTGTATGTCAGGCTTTTAAAAGCAGTAATTGAATTTGATGTGGAGAAATACTGAAGCATTGATGGATATGTTTTAAGTATAAAAGAAACACGTTATTACAAACACTGGAGAGATTTCTGTCGCTACAGATGAGCCTGTGACATTTGTAACAAAAGAAGCAGCACTGATCTTATTTTGTCTGTCAGAATTTGCCTGTTCTTAGTCCCAAGCAGATGTTATCAAAAATATCTAGCTCTGTGTCTGAAGATAATTCTACCACAGCTGTCACTCTTCCACCACACAGGAAGAGTTTTTCTTGTTTAAAAGCAACGACCTGTCTTATCGGTTACTTATCTACACTGCCAAACTTAAAGAATGGGAATGGGATCATGAATTTAGAAATGGAATTATGAACAGACAGAGAGGGAAATTGTGATGCTAAGGGAATGTACACTGAGATACATTACTCTTAATTTTTTTATGGAGTCTGATATTTTAATTTACTTTCAGGAATAACCTATTTGATTTCCCTCTAAAGATTCTGTCATGAAATTATTAATCCAAAAGTAGATTTCTCAGTAAACATTTACAATTTTACTCTTTTTATACCACATAAACCTGTGAGTGATGAACTTGAGTTGAACACTAGATGGCACTAATAAAATTTTAGAAATTGCGTTGACTTTAAGAAGCAGAGTACTTGGTAGCATTTTGATTAGCTTAAAACCACCTCAGTGTTTTGAGGGAAGGGATAACTTGTATCCTCATTTAGACTGAATGTTTACTGTTTCCTAGAATAATAATTATTTTCTAATGATAATAAATTCTCTGGTAAAGAGCAAATCTGGGCACATTGCTGCAGAAGGAATTCCAGATCATTCTGTAACTGATAAATACTTATTTAAACACCTGTATAATAGAAGAACGAAAAACTGTAGTTACACTGGCTGTTTAAGCTTCTGTTAAACTCAGAACAATTTCTGAACACACATGCCATTTGTTGCTCATCTGCTATTCAGGTTGGAGTACAAACTTCTGAAGCTGTGTGTTCTCAAAACATGTTTCCATCAGTAATGCCTTAGGATTTCTGACAAGGGACCACAACTTTTATTTGTTCCCATTGTGCTCCTACATATAAAACTATAGCAGTTGAGCAGGAAAATGTGGATATTGCTGCCTTCCTATGCTTGCTGAAGTGCTTGCGGAGGCTTAGGGTGCCCTCTAAGAATATGACTTGACATTCCTTTCTTAGTACTGAGGATTAGCATTTTGGGGTTACACACAGCATGATACCTGTGGCAAAATTTTAAAGCATATTTACCCTCTGATCAGTAAAAATTAAACATTGAGGACATCTCTGTTGAATGCCTACCGAATGCTCATGAAAGTAACTCAAAGATTTAACAGGGTAGATGGTAAATGAAGAAGCAGAATTTATATGTCCAATGAATCACTTCTGCCATACAGGTTCATATTTTGATGTGTAAAAGCTGTCATATTTTATACTCAGTATATAAAATCCTGAAAGATGATGTTTTATGAGCAGCAGAGACCAATCTCCAATATTGTCTCTGTCTTTTGGGCCATTTTAGTTCATGTTTGCCTGCTAGTAGTATTGTAGCTTATCTGGTATTGCTTTCCAGAGAACTGCAAGTCTTGTCTTTGAAGAGTAGGAACAGTTTTTGTGAGGAGCTTTTTGGTTATGTTCTCTGTTTCAGACATGTTTTGGGTAAAATTAATACAGCAATAGAAAATTGACACCACTTGTTCAAACAAGAACTACTTATTTATATTGGTAAACAGTAGAGGAGTTTGCCTCTCTGATCTCTGGATTTTAAACTATTAGTTTATGATTAAAAAACCTTTATCCTTTCTTTAGCCAAGAATGTATCTAGCAGGTAAGTATCTGTCTGCAATCCGGTTACTGTTAAACAGGAGTACAGAATAACATGGAACGAGTATATGTTCCTTTGTAGAACAAAAAAAATCTTGCATTTGAATGAAACTCTAAAATAATTCAAAAACCTCAGATTCATCACGGATTCTCTTTCATGCGATATGGGTTTATCTTCACATTGGAGGGAACATAAATACTGAGCAACTAGATACTTGTCTCATTCTGTCTATTATATACAAATGGAGCTGGACAGAAGTAATACCTTTGCTTTGGGGAAAAAAAAAAAATAATCATTCAGATCGTTCCTTCCAGGAACGGATCAGTGAAACTACTTATCTGCTTTGTTGTTAAATGCTTCCAATGGAAAATATTTTAAAAATAGATGTGTGTGTTTTCTTCCAGTGTTTCAGTGGACTCTTAAGAAATTTCCGTATTTTCTTTGCCTAGTAGATCTCTAGGATTATGCGTAAGAATATTGAAATAGTACCAGAAATTAATGTTGTGTCTTATTCCACTTCAGTATAACTTCTGTAACTTTGCTTTGCTTGGCTCAGAGACCCTGCGATCCTGGATAGCCTAGATCTAACAGAGGAAGAGAGGCGTGTATTGATTGACAACATTAACAGGCGTCTGACACCACAAGCAGTCAAAATCCGAGCTGGTGAGTTCTTTCCGGATGTTCATTGAACACATCTTGACACTTAATTCAAGTTAGTGTATGTTGTTGCAAACTATAAACTCAGTTAAAACTAGTGGTTTGTGATGCTAATACATGAATGGAACTGTTCAGAATTAAGACACCTTAATCAAGGACTGTTTGCAAAATGCCTATGTGGGTTCTATCCAGAAGCACAAGGTGGTTTGGCTTTTATTTTTTTCCCCTGAACTGCAGATTCCTTGGGACACAAAGTAGTTGTCCTGATATATAACGCAGTCTATCATATTGCACTGGCACAAATGAATTTAAATATTTTATCGTTATTACAGCATTCACAATATTCTTTTTCATTATTCAAAGTGTTAAATTCGTTGATTCCCTAACAGGATGATTGATCTCTGTCAGCATGGCTACAGCACATGTCTTAGCCACTTGTCCATGAATATGTGAAAATAGTAGTTCAAGCCTAGCACATCTTTAATGTATTCAGAAAGTGTATGAGCTAGTTTGTCTCTTATTAATTCAGTGCGGGCAGAAGCAGCACATGACTGTACTACCTAAGAAGGCATACTTTAAAACTGTAAATCTGGTTGTACAGCTAACTGAACAGCCTAAAAGCATGCTTGCCGTTAAACAGATACTCAGTGTAGCAGAGTTACATTTTTAACTAGATGGAGAAATTGCCACTGCTCTGCAAGGATATATTGAAGAGCATTAGCACTTCTTGATTACTGTGGAGAGAGGAAAAGATGAGCTGTATCCATATGGCAGTGAAGTCAAGAAGAGAGTGCAAAAAGTAATGAAAAATTCCTTTACCTATTACTTTAGATTACCATGAATTAACTTAGACTTCAAAAATGTAAGATCTGATTGCCATGAAGAATGAAATTGCTAACTTGAATAGCACTTCATTAGTTTTGAAAATAAAGTTACTTGATGAGCATGTTCTCTTACTTCATCCTGCCTATTTTGTTCTAATAGTCTAAGTTAGTTTTAATTTTGTCTTTAAAGCAAGCATAGAAACTTTCCATTGGCCTGTAGTCTCATCCTGAGGCTGACTGGGATGCTCTTCTGTAAATTTATGTCTGATAGTTGAGAATTAGCAGGTTGCTGTTAGTCACCTGGAAGTGAGACTGACTTCTCTGTGTAGCTTAATCTTGCACCATTGCTACACAGGTAAAGAAATCTTTGTCTTTAGACTAATCAAGGTATTACAGATATGACCAGCATTAGTCTATGCTTGAATTTCCAAACATCTACAAAAAAACTATAGCTATCATTTTAACTGTATGTTAATATAACTTCCCTTAAATAAAAATCCAGTGCTCCGCAAGTGGTGCCTCTATGCCTCTGTTGTAGTTGCTGACAGGATTCCATGAATTTGTAGTTGTGCTTTTTTTCAAGTTTCGTTTTTCCTGATAGATCTTTCATTTTTTCTGGTATTTATTGCTTTTATGTCTTCATCTCTCCATGTGAAATACATAATTATTCCTGTTGAATTTATTGGGTGAGAGGTGAGTGAATGTGGGTGTATAATTTCATATCTTGGTTTTTCAAAGCACAATGTAAAATGTTGTATGTCTAAAGAATTTATGAAGACTTTTACCTCAACTTACAAGTCAAGAAAGTGAAATACCTCCCTCAACTTTGGGAGCTACTGAAGCTCTCACTGTGGATAAACATTTGATGCTGAAAAGCTTTATTAAAGCTTAAGTTTAAAAGCTTTAAAGATTCTGCAGCTTTTGGTAACTTTAAAATTTTATTATTTGTATTCCTTTGTCCTAGATATTGAGGTGGCCTGTTATGGTTATGAAGGCATAGATGCAGTAAAAGAAGCTTTGAGAGCAGGCTTGAACTGTTCCACGGAGAACATGCCCATTAAAGTAGGTGTCAATCTGAACAGTGAAATCAAAAGCAAAGTTTTCTGATGCCCTCAGGTACCATGCAGTTGCAATTGTCACAATTGCGTAGCTGAGGCTGGGAAGCCATGTACTTGCTTTCTGATTCTTCTCTGGCAGGTCTGTAACACACGTCCTTTCAGCTGTGTGCTGACAGTTGTTCCTATGACTGTGCTGTGGCTTCCGAAGTTGAAGAAACTGTATTTATTCTGTTCAAGTTATTAAAGTCTAGTATTGGCACACTACATACCTACCATTCCTTTATGCAGCCTTAGGTAGAGAGCAACAAATTTTATTTTCAGGTATAAGGTTGTGTAAGAAAAGGAACGTTTGCTCCACATATGTTTGAGTGTTGGTAGAACAGCTACTGTACCCAGGCCTAGTTTTTCTTCCCCAACAATTTAAGGATATTGAGTGTATTACTGAAGAAGTGTTTTCAAAAAACTTGAAAGTACTTCCTTCTTTGAAAATGATTTCTTTTAATGGCTTCTTGTAGCAAAAAGAAAAGCTTTACTTATTCAGTCATCTTAAAAAAAAAAAAAAGTACTGATCATAACACTCTCTTAATGGTTTCAAAATGTATGTGATAGGCTGGTTTACCGATCTGCAAAGTTGATATTCTCTCCGCTTAACAATATTTATCTAAATAAACATACTATGTAGGAATAACTGATGTTGATAATGGAAATCAGACAGACTGTGCACTTTCTTGTCTGCTATTTCAGTCCAAGATGTTTATGCTTCTAGAAGGGTTTTTTCTAATGGGAAAATGTTTCTTCTGTGAATTGTACATTCAGAACAGTGTTGCTGACTTTGCTTTGGATATTTTTCTTTCTTTGTTTTTGTTACCGAGTTTGCTTTTTTTTCTCCCTTCCCCCCATCCCTACAATGTGATAGATTAATCTGATAGCCCCTCCTCGTTATGTGATGACTACTACAACACTGGAGAGGACTGAAGGACTGTCTGTTCTGAATCAAGCCATGGCTGTAATTAAAGAAAAAATTGAGGAGAAGAGAGGAGTCTTTAATGTGCAGATGGAGGTAAGAATACATTACATTCTAAAATGTAATTTTTTTGCAACATTTTTAAAGTAGAGCAAGATCAGTAGTGCTAGGAGAAATTTTAGCAAAAAGGTATCAAAAAACAAACAAACCTAAACTTCTGTGTTCCTTAAATAAACACATGGCCAAAAATGCTAATTTTCCTGGGTTTTATTGTGTGACTTCAGGATGTATTTTTTTCTCTTGCTCTTTGTGTAGAATCAGAGTCTATGAGTATATATGGTGTTTCTTTAAGACAGTTTACCATATGTTCTGGTTTGTTTGTTTTTTTTTTTTTTCAGCCTAAGGTGGTTACTGACACAGATGAGACTGAGCTTGCAAGGCAGTTGGAAAGATTGGAGAGGGAAAATGCTGAAGTGGATGGGGATGATGATGCTGAGGAAATGGAAGCCAAAACTGAAGACTAAATGTTCTGGGATATTTAGAAGAGAGACCATATGAAAAATTAGATACCCCATTGCAAACACTCTGGACTAAATGTTTCCAGTATTGAAAACTTCAAATACTTGAAGTGTTTTACTGTTTTAAAAAGACCAAAATGTAAAAGGTTCTTCTGAATAACATTTGATGCAGCAACTTAAACAAATTGAATCCTTTGAAAGGAAGGTGCCTAGTAAAATTCAAGACACAGATCTGCCCAGAAGGATGTTGCAGCCCCATGCTTAATATTTTCATACATAACAATTCCTAATTGGTGGTTACAGCTTAGTGCATCTGTTAATGGTCTTTCCTGGGAGCACTGATACCAAGCAAGCTGAACAGTTCTATACAGAATGTATGTGAGCAAATATTCAATAAATTTCTGGGCTATGTAACTCCCAAGATTATTTTTTTTTTCCCCCCTCTTTGTCACATGGCCTAGAGTGGTGTGAATATGAAACCTGGAAAGGTGTGATCAGTGGGTGACTCCCCTTTAACATTGAAAGGGCTTTCTTTTGTTTGCTTTAAATCAAGTCAAGAATGAGTGGAATAAAATGTTTTTCTTGTAAGTTTGTTGATGCAGACTTGTTTAAAAGAGCATTTCCTTTGTTTATCATCTGTGTTTAGGGACTGAGACCTTGAAAACTTTGAAAACAGCTTGTTAGCATTCAATAAACATAGCTGATAAATGAAAAATTACTTATACTTGCACTTTGCTCTTATAGGTGAATATAACAGGAGCTTCAGTGAGCTTACTAATACTTCAAAATAGGCAGTACTGTCTTGTGAGCTCTCTGCTGCATGACCTTCAATTCTACCTACCCTAAATCTGATTTACACTGGACTGAGCTATTCACTCTAGAAACAACCTGTTTTTCTTCTCTGAAGAAGAGAAACAAGATGTGCTTTCCATGTTGGAGTATAAAAATATTTTAAAATACCCTCTTTTCCTTGTCTGTGGGAAAAGGGGCAGGAGGAGTTATTTTTGTTGAAGTAACCTTTCCAAATTGCTAAATTTTTAAATGCATGTATATTTTTTTAATTTTTTATTTTCATGCCCTATATTGCCTATCTCCTTTTTTTTATATAGGAGAAAGGAAAAATGCATGAAAAACGAGGCTTTGAGCATTAACTAAGCATTCTTAATACTCCCACAGTACAAACAACATCATTGCTATGTGGTGTTGCCACAAGAGGCATTCACAAAGGGTGTACATACTGCAATCCACATGTACCCAACTCTAATAATAGTGCAAAGCCAAAAAAGTTAAAAAGCTTCCAGTCTTTGCAGAATGTTGGAAAACACCTGAATGTGTTATCACAAAATGAAGAAACAATTTATTTTTTTTTTGAGAAAATAACCATTAAACTGTTGTCTTTTCAGAAGCTGTGCATGACAGCCTTGTCATGGCTCGAAGTTGTGATAATGTCAGTTTCCTGTTTGAAGAGCTCTTCCAACTTTGCCCATTCACTGAAATAGTGATTTGACTTCCATTAAACACAGTATGTAGGTACTTGGACTAAACAACAAAGTGTTTAAAAACTTAAGTCACCATGTGCTCTGTACGCCAAAATAATGCTGTAAAGGAAAGCACTGAAAGATGAGCCAGGCATGCTCTTTCCTTGGAGTGCTACCAAGGGGTTAACAATTGGTATCATCTCTAAGAGCTGTTTTGGTGTGTTCATAGGCAAGCATTGTTTCTGTCAGTAACTTGGGCAAAAGTTTGCTAAACTTGTTCAGTAGCTATAGGAGATTTTCTAACTAAAGCTGTGTGCTGGTGTACACGATTCTCTGTCCATTTTGGGCGCCTGAAAAAAATTGCCGAGATGATGAGGATGGTAACAAAGCAGCTTAAGATAGATGCATTTCAATCAACTTGTTACCCTGGCAGATAAAATCAGGCTTTCCTGTTGCCTGAGCAAGTTTTAACCGAGAAGCTTAAATAAAAGATGCAAGACAGCTTTGTGGATGTTTCTCATGTGTTGCGGTAGCTGGAAGGAGGAGGTCCAAGATGGTCGCTTTCGAGACCTGTTAGCAAGGTCTGTGTGTAAGGGAGCGCTGAACCTGCGAAACCCACACTGGACCTCAGCTGTGCTGCATCGGTTGCCGTAGCCTGTGACTTAAGGATATTTAGAAGTTGCCGAGATGATACCTTTTATTCTCAGCCGGGCTGTTTTGTACGTGTGGAACTGCGTTTGCTTACCAAGTGCTTAAAATAAGCGTTGTGGGTTTGTGTGAACGTCTTTGTTGAGTCGCTGAAGTGAGGTAGTGTATTACTGCTGTTCATTAGCAACTGTGCTGTTTACTCAATCATAATTGCAAGACCAAAATCTCCACTTGAACTCATGTAAACTGAAGGGAAAGGTACAGGTATACCTGTGGACAGGGCTTGGCCTGATGTGTTAATTGTAAGGATCACAGCTCGACTTTCGTATCCCAAATTAATTTTGTAAAATTGGCAGCTTGGAACCAGTTTCACTTATAACATCTGAAAAGGACTCATTAATACAAAAAAAACCTCAAAACATTTGTACTGGCTTAGGTGAGGCACACAGCCCAGTATCCTGTTTCTGATGAGGGGAAATAGTGGCTGCTAAAGAAGGGGTGCCCTGCTTTCTTGGGGCTGTTGTGGTTTGTCTGGGTTTTAATACAGTGACAATTCCTTGCTGTTTTCTCTCTGATTCCAGCCTTTGGGTTTTTTTTAGACACAGTGGAGCTGGCATGTTGTTCTTCATAGTGGAATCTGTACTTTGGTGTTTAATTTCTGATAGGTTTTTTGTTCCAGAGTCTAGACAATTAAACAACTGTTTTCAAACACTGCCACCTTTCTACAGTTAATTTTTAAAATGCTGTTACATCAGAATACTTTCAAACACTTGAACGCTTGTTGTCTTTCACTTTTATCTAGAAATGTTTCATCATTCTTTATTTTGATGTGATTTATTTTCATCTTATTTCATCCCTAATCTGCTAAAGGAACTAAACATTAATGGTGTCCTACACCAATGGGCAGTCCTCGCATCTTAAGAAGCTGCTTTGAAAAAGCTGGGTGTATGTAATCCCCCGTGTGACACAATGGTACATGATGGGCATTGCAGAGCATGCGCTGGAGGTTGTCCTTTGGGCAGGTTCTCTTAATCAGCTGTCTGTCAGGTCAGCCAGCTGAAATAGCATAGTCTGCGCTCAGAGCCAGCTACTCCTGCCCTTCCCTTTAACCCTGAGTAGCATCCTGTGGTCCTGAAGCCTGCAGTGACTCTTCCTGGCCATCCCAATGCAAATTCTATAGCATATAAAGTATTTTGGGGTCACTTTGAATGGAAGAAAATGTCAAACACTCAACTGTGCTTTTTTTGTTAAAATGCTACACTAACGTGTGGAAAACACTCTAAAATGGATCTGAGGAAACAGGTAGTCTTCCCTTCAGCAAGTTTCAAGTCCCACAGAAGACTTGATACAGAGCTCCCTAGGTTTATATGGATCAAAGCGTGCCCTTGTCCACCAGGAGACTTCAATGCCAGAACTTGCCTCCCCAGCACGTGTGTGAATACCGCAGCCCAAATCTACTGACTCATTTTACACTCTATGACCCTGAAAGATCTGTATTTACTCAGCTTTAGGAAGCAATATAAGGGCAGTTTGTTAGCCTTGATTAACTACAGAATGAGACAGGGGGAAGGGGGGAGGTGTATGATAAATATCCAAAGTACTGAAGAAATACTTTGAAGTATTGAAGAAAGTGAAGGCTCTGGATTATAAAAAGTATTTGATACAAACCCTGATGTTTAATGACCAGCTACAGCAACATTTGCTTCACCATTCACCAGCAATTTGACAATAAAATTCTTTGTTGCTAATGGTAATTTTGGAAAGACCCCTGTGCAGGGTTGCGGGTGGTCTGCATGCTGGAGAAAAAGATCACTCAGATCTTCGTCAAGGACTGGTTATGGTGCAATTCTGAGATCACTGTCTGAGCGAGAGCCCCCTGCAAGCTTCTACCTGTCCTCACTAGCATGAAATTATCTCACCCACCTTGTTATAAATTGCCTGCAGTAACAAGCTGAACAATGTGAAGTCAAACCTCAAATACCAAACGGTGGAATGCTGTATTCCTGGAGCCGGTTATATAAAGGGTGCATGTCCAGGTAACATACGCAGCAGTAATGTCTCTTGTGTACTGAGCCTTAAGTTTTCTTCTTTTTTCTCAAGTTTAATTCTGATGTACAGAATGTTGTGAGCTGAAATTTATTTTCTTTTTCCTTCTGACTGCGTCAGGGTTTTTTTCCAAGATTCTGCTTCTGAGTACAACTTTTATTTGTATATGTATTTATGTATATACACAGAGACAGAGATTATTTTTAAACTAAAAGAAATATACTCATTCAATTCCTGCT
>NW_009593009.1:0-18466 GCF_000690535.1 Cariama cristata | reverse complement strand
AACACACCGGGGATAGGCCGGCAGCCAGTTGCCTCGGGGCTGCCTGCCATTTCCAAAGTGGCAAAGGGAGTACAGTAGGAGCTACATAGGTACCTTCCGTATGGGCCGGCTGCTTTTGAAATCTCAGCCTGCATGCTTGCCCTTTATACAGCAATTGATTTTTCTAACTTCCAAGTACTGTTCAGTCACCTGTAGTATTTCTCATGATCTCTGTGGGACTGTTCTTTTGATCGTCCCAGGTACATTGTCAGGTTTGAATTCTTCAGTGTTTGCTCTTCCTCACTAAAAGTTTAAAAATAATACAAAGATAAAGAAATTATTTGTTTGTTCCTTTTCCTCGGTACATTAAAGTGTGACCAGTAATCTGATTGAGTGTGCAAAGACTGAGACACACTTGAGTCACACCGTCTTACTGAACTCTGGACTCCCTTTTTACATAGCAACGGGTGCTTTTGTTTATTTGTTATACTCTATGTCAGGTTCCTTATCACAGCCCCTAGCTCTGCCCATGTCTATCACCTTAGTTTTGGTACAAGTCAGGGAATGCTAACAGTACAGCAAAGACTATTACTTCCAAACAACAGCGCTGTCTGAAATACTAATACTGGGTTGTTTCATCAGGACAAGATTTTATAAATCTATCGAACAGATTTATCAGGGCTAAAGTCTTCTGCAATAAACATCTAAGCTTGTATTCAAACACAAAAAAGGCACTCTGTTTCAGAGGTGCTCGGGAGTTACAAGAGGTTACTGCACGGTGTTCATTGATCAGACTGCTTTACTAAAAGCCTGAATAGTTGCTTAGGTAGAGATTTAGGATATTAGGTTGAGAATCTTGGTTTATATGCCCAGAGGTCTCTGAACGTAGGGTGGGATTTTAGATGCTTTGAGGCTTCTTTGGTAAAATAAATTTCTAGCAAAATAAATTATTTTAAGGTTTGTAAAAGTCTCCTTGTAATCATAATATTCTATACGTTACACTTAAGGTGTTCTGATCTGTAGAACCCCTATGAGATGGGTTCATTAGATGAGAAATTTTGACCAGTAGAGTTGATTAATCTGAAGTTTTGAGGGATGCGATTTTATAATTCTGCTTCTCCCTCTCATGCAATACCTGGTTTGTCATCATGTGGCTGCTTATATTGGCCAACTCACTCGGTGGTGGATTTTTGCTATACTAAATTCCGCTAAATTCTTTTGAGATCCTTTTTAGACTTCCCTTTGTTTTACTTCCCAGAGGGCAGGTAATGTATCAGAGCCAGCTCACTGTTTAACTAATGTCTCACAGGTAGGAAGAAAGGGAGAAAAAAACAGGGAAGGGAGAGTGCGTCACGTTGGAGGAGGAGAGTAGCAAAGAAAAAATGAGCTTTCTTAAGAACATTGCGTGCAGAGGGACAGGCTGCCAGGGCTCGGGCGCTTCTCGGCGGGGGCTCAGCTCTGCTTCGTGCTGGCCATGATGCAGGAAGCCACTGGAGTCGTGAAGGAGGGCTTCCTCGTCAAACGGGTAAGTGCTCCGGTTCCCTTTCGCACAGTTCTGCTCGGACGTGGAAGCAGCCCCTGAGCAGGGACCGGATCGCAGCAGGGTTCATGGCTAGGCAGCCCCTTGGGTGCTGGGTTTGAGGGGCTCCTGCCTGCTCCTGGGAAAGGAGCTCCTCCAGGTTTGTGCAGGTGCCTGCTGGGGGGGCTGCATGAACTGCAGGTGTTCGCTACCCTCCCTCGAGTTTCCCTGTACTGGCATTTACCCAGAGGAAAGCGAATTAGCTATCAGGATTACTCAGGTAGGTATCAGAAAGCCTGTATGTCTGCACCTGGGGAACACCTCAGCAAAGAGCACATAAAAAACTACCTGGCAAATGCCTATGCAGCAGCAGAAGAAGCAGCCATGGGAGGATGGAGAGAGGGAAGATGTTTTGACAGTCTGTTAAGATAGTTTCTGCCTTCTTCAGCAACTCAGCTGAGCAGGGTTTTCCATTTCATATAAGAAGATGGAGAACAGACTATCATTTTTGAAGGGGATCAGACCAATGCAAATGTAGAAATGTGTTTGAAATAACTTCTTTCTTCCACACCCTTCAAGCTGCACTGTAAGACAATTTTAGCCAAACGTGGAGAAAAGAGCTGAAAGATGGTGTCACAGATTTCAGCCTTTCTAACACTTCTCCCTATAGCATCAAGTCAGTCATAGCTGGGACTCAAGCGGGCAACTTAGCAAGGGACATAAGCTGCTTTTAGTACCAAGACCCTGTCTCAATGACTAATGTGGTCCTTGATTGCACACAAGAAATGTGATTCAAAGGTTTGTTCAAAGCTTTGCCACGCCTTCGGAAATGCTTTTCCACAGTACGTGGCAGCGCTTCTGGTGCTAACATGAAGGTAATCCCGGTCAGGAGCTCTCCTGGCAGCGGCAGGGCTCCCGGCCAGCCACCAGCCGCGTGAAGCCGTGCTCCACGCTGCACGGCCCGAACTGTTCCTCATCCTCCCTTCTGCAGTGAGGGCAGAGCAGTGCCAGCTCCTGCTCTCCTCTCTGGGCTACGGTTTTATTTTGTGGCTCTTAAGTGACTACTGAATTCAAGATGGGAAGACAAGGCACCAAGTGTGTGAGAGGAATAGGTTATCGGCAGCACACTGAGCTGTAACTGCCAGCAGTCTGTACAACATCACCGATATAGACAGTTTGATAGGAAGGAAACCACAAAGAAGATGACTACAGGAAACTGAGGGAGAAGGGAACAAGGGGTCCAGAGAAAAAAATGAGGAAGGGGTTGATCAGGTAAAGAAAACAGAGCTTTCTTAAGAAGAGAGCAGAAGCAAGGAGATGATCTAAATGCATTACAAATGACTGAATTATGTATTGTAATGTATTATAAAGTAAATGTGTGGAAGTCAGGTAAAGATAAAGAAAAAAAGGTAAGGCAACCTCCTGAAAAAGAGGAAATCTCCAAGATGGAAAGAAAAGGGCCATAGCAAAGAACATACTCTCAGGAAAAGTGGCCAAGGGAGTTTACAACAGGTGAAAAAATCACTGAAGAAGGCAAAGGAGAAGGAGAAGAACAAACAAAGGGAAGGAGAGAACAAACTCAAGTTAGATAAACTGTATTTAGTATACACTAGAAGACATTAGATCTAAAGTGCCCTCGATTTTAGAGACTCATTACCCCGCCTTGCCTTGGAAAATGCTGGTTTTCCCCTTTACTCATAGATAATTAATGAGCTTGGATTCCTGCCACAACTGGACCTTGCATGTTCTTTTCTTCTAGCTATGCCCACCCTCTCCCAGGCGTCAGAGCTTCCTCTACCCAGTGCTTTGCCTGCTGGCTGTAATCCTCCATCGCCTGTAGAAATGCAAGTCAGCTCCTCGCAGCGCAAAGCTGGACCTGACGCCGTCAGACAGGACTGAGCCTGTCAGTGCCAGCCCTCGCTGGGTTTGCTCTCCTGTACAGCCGGACTAAAGAGAGCTGGGGGCTGTCTACAGAGGGGAAAGAAGAGGTTTTGTCTGTATTCTGGCATAATGCAGGAGGCATTTGACAGCAGCCTTCATTCGGTGTTTGGCCATTAAAAAGCATATTTCCTTTACAGGAAACAGTAGCACAGGGAATGTTTTAGCCCAGGAGATTGGAGGCAGGTAGGACAGAAGTGAACCACTCATTAGCAGTAAAAGGGGATGTAAGGAAAAGCCAATTCACCCAGCAAAGCACTCTCAAAACCACTTGGTGCCTACAGCCACATCAAAATGACAACGAACAAAACACATCAAGCACCACCCAGGGTCACCGGAGACGAGGAGTTTGTCTCCAAGCGCCCTCACACATTTCGGATGTAGCCCTGTTCCTGCCTGGTGCTGTCAGTGGGCAGGTGGGCACCTAAATGACAGCTCTTTGAGACAGGGCATGTGAGCTTTTGCAAGAAACAATTCTTGCCAGCAAAGAAGATGTCTTTGCTGGAGAAAGAGCAAAGCGCCTTTCTATTGCTCCGTGATATTACAGTGAGAGAGCTCTCCTGTTTTGTTACTAGAAATGTGTATTTCAGGGAGAACAGGAGTCATTATGACTTCCCGTGTTTCTTTTCATACAGTTTCCTATTTGTTTATGGTATTTTCACCCCTGAAAAAAAAGAAAAAAAAAAAAAAGAAAATATGGTCATTTCTCAATGCTTGTGTTAAAGTTAGCTATGTGGATTTCTTCCCTTCTAGGGACATATTGTTCGTAACTGGAAAGTGCGATGGTTCGTTCTGCTTCAGGATAAGCTGCTGTATTACAAAATTGAAGGAGGCAAGAAGGAGCCTTCACCAAAGGGCAGGATCCTTTTGGATGGCTGCACTATTACTTGTCCGTGCCTGGAATATGAGAACAGACCGGTATGACTGGAAAAATGTATCCCTTCTCAATGACACTCACTTTCTAACTTCTCCCTAGTCTTCTCCTCTCCTCCTGATTTCTTTGATTACTGCAACCATATCACTGGGGTGTCTCCAGAACTAGGCCCAGCCAAAAGCAAGCTGCCATTAGCAATGCAACCAGGACAAGCAATGAACTCCCTCATTGTGTCTTTGCTGTTCCCTCTGCCCAAATCTGAGTCACAGCCATTAACAAAAAAAACCCCACCACCACCTCCCCACACAGTGGGAAGAATAAATGCAAATGCATCAGCCCAATAGTGTGTGGAGAGAGAACATGGACAGTTCAATAAAATCTGAGGAGGATGGGAAAAAAGGGAAACTTATCATCTATGGTAGTTGCCTTACACCCTGGCTGTATCCATGAGGTGCTCCTGGGCAGCCAGATCAGACTCCCTTTTCCTTTGCCAATGGGACATTGCTGCTGGGGAAAGTTTCCAGCAAGAGTGCTCTGGAAGGTAAAGTGCCTCCTGAGCTTCTCTGGTCACCCGTGGGTAGCGGCAATGCAGACTTCCTTTGAGTGGGGCCAGAAAGGAAATGACTCTGGAAGTTGCTGACTATTTCAGTACTTCTCATGGTAGAAGGAGCCTAGTGAGAGTTTGTAGTTGTTGAAAAAGTAAACATTTTGATGTGAAAAGCTCCACACTCAGCAGCACACTCCTATGTGTTCCAGTATCTGGGTGGTCTGTTCTCTTTGAAGTACCACAAGCTCCATGCATGTAAACCATGCTTGGAACAGAAAACCCAGGGATTTGAGGTTGGGGGGAAGCAAAAACACCCAGACTTGTGCCCACCATCCTTCTGGCCAAGAATTGCTCTGTACTGCTTATGTGGATGACATATTAGACTTATTTGTGTCACTTGGGCCAGGGCTAAAAGAAGCAAAATGCAAGTGGAGGACAATGGCTAAATGATGTTATTGCTTTGCACTTCTTTCTCCACAGCTGCTTATCAAACTAAAGACAAAAACCAACACAGACTATTTCCTTGAATGTTGCTCCAGGGAGGAGCGAGACTCCTGGGCTTTGGACATCACTGGAGCTATTCATGCTGGTCACCCAGTGCAGGTGCAAGAGCTTCACAGAATGAAGAACTCTTTCAAACTGCTAGAGAATATCAGCCTCCAGTAAGTGTATATGGTTTCTCCTTCTGCTATTGCTGTAGTCTGCAAAGCGCCTGAGCTAATGGATGGGGAGGGTCAAGGGAAGCTCCTCTCTGCACAGATCTGCTCCCGTGTGGCCAGGAGCTTCTAAACTGGCTGCTCTGCCCTAGGTCTGCATATACTTTTGCCAGGGCACGGGAATGCACTTTTTTGTGCATCATCAAATGACCATCATAATGGATGGGGAGGGTCAAGGGAAGCTCCTCTCTGCACAGATCTGCTCCCGTGTGGCCAGGAGCTTCTAAACTGGCTGCTCTGCCCTAGGTCTGCATATACTTTTGCCAGGGCATGGGAATGCACATTTTTCTGACCATCATTTTTCGGGAGTATGTGGGTTCTGCACAGGCACCTCACTCCTGGCTTGAAGACCTTCCTAGTCAGCCACAAAGCTTCTTATTGGGGAGATGTATTACCTCGGAAGATGTAATGTCAGGGAAAAACTGAGCGATGACATTGTTCATGACATGAAAGAGGGTAGATTTAGATTAGATACAAGGAAGAAATTCTTCATGGTGAGAGTAGTGAGGCACTGGAACAGGTTGTCTAGAGCAGTTGTGGATGCCCCATCCCTGGAAGTGTTCAAGGCCAGGCTGAATGGGGCTTTGATCAACCTGGTCTGGTGGAAGGTGTCCCTGCCCATGGCAGGCAGTTTGGAAACATGATCTTTAAGGTCCCTTCCAACCAAACCATTCTATGATTCTGCGTTGGTGACCTTTCAAAGCTTGTAGCTGGAATCCAGACAAGGATTTTTAGGGTGCATCATGTTAAACAAGAGGAAACAGAGAACTGATTGAGATAGATAGAGAAAAATGACATTAATTTAATTTGTGTTGAGAAGGTAAATGGAGGCTGACTATAGCTCAGTTATGAAGTCCTTTAAATTGAAAGATACTTTGTGAGGCATCTTATCTAGTGCTGCTATTGGGAGAATAAAGTTTTCCTATACCGTGCTTAGGACAAAGCTTCTGGGGAGTATCTAGGCTGTTTCCCATCTTTATGTTGGTAATCATGAGGACATCCCAGGCACTGACAGAAGTATGTGGCAATTTCTGCCTGTCTCTCTATTTTACTAATGTTGTCCTGTGCTCTCTTTTACAGCCACATAGTGGAGAGAATGTGTGACAGCAGCACTGGAATTAAGCTGACCCGCAACTTGGAGCAAGGCAACAGATACAAAGAGACCTTCACAGGTACACCTACTGCGGGCAAAGAGCTTCTGCGCATCTGACACGCCACATTGCAGAGACAAGGGAGCTACTGTACTGCCTTCAGGCTGGGTTCAGTTGTGGCCCAGTGGAAAGCAGTGGTGCAGCCAAGTGCTCTGACACCTTTCTCTCTTGCTTTTTAGATATATGGAAGGACATGTAGGCCCCCACACTTTTGGTCAATGTTGCACTTCGTTGACAGTCTTTGTGACGGTGCCAAAATGTTTCAGCAAATGAAGACCTGTGTGGCAGGAGACCATCTGTCTCACCTGAGATGAGGAGCACATTGTCTTGGTGTAAGAGCTGCTTTTCTCCCTGCAGGTTCTGCCCTGGTGGACTGGCTCATCTCCAATAGCTTTGCTGTGTCACGATTCGAGGCCGTCACCTTGGCATCCATGCTGATGGAGGAGAACTTCATCAAGCCCGTGGGAGCCCGCAGCACTGAGGCCACCCGCTACAGTGACCTCTCTGAGCAGTTCCTCGATGACTCCACTGCACTGTACATGTTTGTAAGTGATGCAGCTGACAACAGAGGCACCTCCTCTGCCCCTCATCACACGCTTGATTTGGGGCAGTGGTAAAAGGGACATGCACAGCGTGCAACCAAAGGCAACATGTACAGGCTACGAAAGCACAGAAGGAGCAGCTCTAGGCTTCTAGTAGTACTATTAACACTTGCATTTTTGCTGGAGACAAATAGCTACATGGATATGGAGGGTTCTACACATTGCATAATTAGGCATTAAAAGGGGGTGTGTCCCTTGAGTGCAGTGCTGTGTCTGCATTTAACGGAGGCCGTGCTGTAGTTAGGCTAAAACTCAAGGCCACAGTGTGTGTGTAGGCTCCACAGCTGTAATTGGTTGCTTGTAAATCTCAGACCTACAAAGGTGAGCAGCAGGGCTACAGAGTAGAATTAGTTGGGAAATATGAGCTAAAAACAGCTCAAGGAAAATAAAATGCAGAACTTTTAACTTAAAAGTGTGTTTAGATTGAAAAGAAAAGTGGAACCATCTTTTCCCTGTTTGCAGGCTGAGAGCAGTAAGAAAAATATCAGTTCCAAGGAAGAGCTACAATTTAACATCTCTGAATTAAGCGGCACAATTGTGAAGCAAGGATTCTTAGTGAAACAGGTAAATACAAACTTTGAACCTGTGCTGGGAAACAGGAAAAATGACAGCTCTGAGGGCTTCCTAGAGAATAAATGTGGTTTATACGAGCATGGCTGGGAAGTTGTGGCCAGCAGAGCTAACCTGACCGTCACTACTACTATCAGAGCTCATGTGGTGAAGAGTACCTAGCTGTAAAGAAGTAAGCTATGGAACTTGCTGGTCAGGCAGGATTAATTGGATATTCTGTATATATTGAGTGTATACTGAAAGGTATAAAATAGTATCAAAAGCAAAAGTCCCACACAAACTCCGGATCCCACCAGAGGACTTACATTCACTTCCAAGCAGATCCACTCTTCCTCTGGTTTAACCTATCCCATCCGAGTTGTGTGAGCAGCTATGACATTCTGCTGACCATAGACAAATTTCAAAGCTGAGTAGCTTGACTTTTGCATGAAGTGGACATTTACATGTGCACAGTCACTCATGTACACATGCTTTGGTGGTGGTGAGACTTGTTTTCTTTGGGCAGTAATTGTTTACAGGATCCCACCCTTAGTCTGCAAGATTTAGTTTTTGACCCTTGCTACGAACAAGACAAGGATCAATCACGCTGTCTCAAAGCACAACGCAGCCACCTGCAGAGGGAACCCCACCTGCACCACATGGCCACATTTATACTCTGGAGCTTTGTACCTGAGCTGCAGTTTTAGTGTTGTGCAAACTGGACCATCAGATGCTCCCCAACCCTCCCTCCTCCAGCTGCCAGGGTGCAGTGAGGGTTGGTGGGGCGCTGGGTGCCAGGAGCTGCTGGGGGAACCCCACGGGGCTGGCAGGGCAGCCCTCCCATCACCACAGGACATGAGAGCTGCCCAGGAGCCTCTCCTCATGGTCAGCAGCAGTGAGGGGCAGCCCTCAGCAGCCCCAGCCCTAGGCTGGCCCTGAGCCCCAGCACCAAACCTCCAGGAGGGGAGATGCTCCCAGGGTCTGGCACAGCCTTGCAGCTCCGTCCTGCACTGTCAGCAGCTGAGAGGGCTGGGGGGCTAAAGAGTGAAGAGCTGCAAAAGGATCTGACATAATCCCCTCAGAGCATGCACAGCATGGGTTTTTAATCCAAGACACGTATTTAATCTGAAATTAAGAGCAGGAATCAGGGATATAATCACCTGGTCCTGTCACTGTGCTTTCTTGCTTCTCAGCACAAGGAAGGGAGAGAGGAAGGAATTATTGAAGTATGAAGAAGGATGTCAAGCAGAAAATCCTGAGAGTTACTAAGGTGTCAGAAATATTTTTTCTCTGTTGGCTCAAAAACGTTTTTTCAGTATATATTTAAGTCTCCCCTACAGCCTGCAGGAAAATGGCCATTTCAGGAAGTATTTACTGGTGGTAACTTTAATTCTTCTGTTTTGCAGGGGCACAAGAGGAAAAACTGGAAGGTGAGGAGATTTGTTTTGAGAGCTGATCCTGCTTTTTTGCACTACTATGACCCCACTAAGGTATGTGAGTGGGAGTTACTACCCCCAGACATCCTCTTACAGATCTGAACATTACAATGAAAATACAATGATACTGTAAGTGTTTCTCTCACCCAAATCACCTTCTGGATTCCTCTATCCATTTCCTGGGGAAGAAGACCTCTCTGGCCTTACCCTGGGAGGTTGTCCTTGTAGGATTTTCTATCCCTGCATCTTCCTCCCTGTCTTTTTCACCAGTGAGACTCCTTTTCCTTAGCTGAGGGGCAGCAGTCTTCTTGGGGTTGGTCTTTTGCTGTACCCACACAGTGTGGGACCATACTCCTGTCAGGATTCTTCCTGGGCTGTGATCTTTCTGGGCTGACATTCCACCACTTGAGGGTCATACTGCTACTGGGATTTTTTTTACATTCTTATTCCAACATCGAATATGGTCTTCTTGTTGCCAAAGTATGTATAGGAACTTCTGCTACGCAGTTTTAAACTTGCTCAGGGAATAGTAAAATTTATCTTCTTGGATATAATAACCAATGTGAGCGAGAAGGGCATGTGGATCCACCACATGCACAGGGTACCACAAAGCCCAACAGGTTGCTAAAAGGACATGTACAGAAATGCTTTATGTGACTTTTAAAGAAAACACAAACAATGTAACAGTGAAAAGAGCTTATGGAGCTCGTTCATTTTTTTGTTGCCTATTTCCTTATGGGTTTTTTTTGCACTGCAGCTTGCTTTTGTCATGCAATAAACTCAAACTGTAGAATCTGAAAATCAGATAAGAGAGCCAGCCTACTAGTGAGAACAGTCAAATTTTTCCCATACAGTCTCGGTGAAAAACAGCAAGCTAAAAACTTGCAGAAATATATATTTTTTAATACGGTTGTTATTGATAAGACTATACATAAGTTTGAAATGTGATTGTTAGCCTACCCTTGTGCTTTTAATTGATCTCCACCATTCCCAGCTGCATCAGAGAAACATCTGAGGATCAGAGAAACAACATAGTAACGCATTTAGTTACATGTCCTAATTGACTTCTCTTGTGACATGGATGTTTTATATCTGGAAAGATGACATTACATCTCCATCTTCATAGAAATAATTGATGTGCTCTGGGAAATTATTCTAATGATGATATTTTCCAGATAAGCCTCATTTCCTTTTTCTTCGCAGGAGGAAAACAGGCCAGTAGGTGGATTTTCTCTTCGTGGCTGTCTTGTCTCAGCTCTCGAGGACAATGGAGTCCCAGCAGGTAAGCATGAGCCTCTGAACTTTCATACATACATATTCATGCGATAGCAATACAGTCTTTGGGTGTCAGTTTGTGTGTATGGTTGGCTGTATGCACAAGTGGGCTGGCCTTTCCTCTCCCCTTGCAAGTAATGGAAGATGCATACCATAAGAAATCCCCATACTGATGGGTTGTCCATATAACCAGAGGTTGTAGATATAACCAGAGGGGATTTTTTTTTTTTAGCGTTATTTCCACTTATCTTGGGTGTTCTCCTTTGTACGGGCTTTTCTCAGTCAGATGATCTCTGAGACAGGCCCAAGATGCTGATTACTATTCCAGAGTTAACAGACAAAGAGGAAATGCCTTCTTTTTGGATGTTGTTTAACTGAAAGTCTTGAGGCATCCTCTGATGCCATCCTTTTTCTGTGCGTCCTCTCTACTTACAGTATTAGCTTTTCCTTTGTGATATGCTAGAACCCAAATGTAGGGGAGACATAAAGACAGCAATACAAAAAACAGGTCTGCTAGTGAATATGCTTAGCTTAGGTGTTTGTCTAGAACCTCAGCCTCACAGGTAAGCGTTTCTGCTGTTAAAGCAATTTATTTTAAGTGTGGGTCTCAAATAGGGAGCATCTTTCTAAAGACAAAAGACAGGGTCCGAAAAGGTATGGTCCAGGGTGGACGAGCATGATGAACAATAGAGCTCCTCCCTAAATCACTAAGTTAAAATTCTTCCCTATGAAGCTTTGTATCTGCCACAAAGCATTTCTCTGTGCACCTTCTTGATCTGTCATATTTTTTTTTTTTCTCTGCAGGAGTGAAGGGCAATGTGCAAGGCAACCTCTTCAAAATCATCACCAAAAATGACATTCATTATTATATCCAGGCCAGCTCCAAGGCAGAGCGAGCACAATGGATTGAGGCAATCAAACCACTGACATGAGTAAGGTGGACTCCATGCCAAATGACAAGTCACATTTGTGACCAAGTTTCCTGCTCTCATTGTCCGGGAGTGTTGTTTTTCCCTTAGATAGTCTATTTTTGTTATTTGTATTGCCATAGCACCTAGCAATTCCTGGCAGACCAGTATCCTAGGTGCCTAGGATTCATGTAGATCCAGAACAATTCCTCACCAAGAACTTACTATCTAACCAAGAGACAAAAGACAACAGGTGGATACAGACAAATGGGGCTTTACAAAGAAACAATGAGCTATAATATTCCAAGATAGAAGAAAATAATTATTTTGTACGAGTATTCGGTCTATATCTGACAGATCCAGGTTGTGCTTTGTCCTAAAGCAGAAATGTCTTGCTCCTTTCCCCTTTATAAAGGGGCTCATAAACTTAATTAGTTAAGACTGACTGAACCAAAGTCATGAAAGGTGCTGGTGTCGGAGGCTGCCTTTCTTGGTATACCACAAGAGTCTTGTGCTAAGCCATAGTCCAGCTGCCAGGATAATCACTATTGTGAAACAAACCAGGGGTCTGTCTGTCCATCCATCTGCTCTACCATTTGGTTCTCTGTTAGGCTGGAAAAGAACAAAGGATCGTCCTCTCCAGCATATAGATTATTCTTGTGCTGGTAATGGCCTATAGCAGTACGGGATCCTGAGTATCAAATCAGACCAGTGGCAGTTATTCCAGACAATTCCTGGTGCTCAATATATTGGAAGAAATCACTCAGCCGTAAAAGCAAGACTTTTCCTCCCAGTTATCACCGTAAGTCCATTTATGTGGAGCACCATTGGGACTGAGAACTCTAACAGCAGTTCTGACTATTGCTTTTTCTATTTTAAGCCATTAAATTTTCCATTATTTGTATAGTAAACTTGACTTTGATATCATTAAATATAAAAAAGAGTTCAGCGCATTTGAATCTCCTGTTCTCTTCAGACATGATTTTTCTCAGAAGGCAGTTTGAGTATATGAAAATAATAGTTTCATACACTGTAAATTTAGATTTATATAGAAACTGAGACATTCTCCACAACACCAGAGGGTAGAATGGAATGTATGAGATGATTAAAACAACCAACCAGCCTGCTGAGAGACAATTTTCATAAATTCCTTGTGTTATCTGGGTACCTGTATCTGACAGCCAGACTCTGCAGAGCCTCCAAAAGCCCTTTGAAGACTGCACGCTATATATCTTCTCTGAAGTCCCAGAGGAATTTGACAGCCATCTATCCACAGAATCACCTCTTTGCAGATTTTTGGTTCTCCAAGTTACGTAGTGAAAAAAAAAAAGTCTCTTCATCTAGAGACTTTCCCCTTCATCCTGTGTTATAACCAACCAATTATAACAGAGCCAAAGGCAGCAACTATGATATAAGCTTATATATGTATTAGAATAGTCATGTATTTAGGACTTTTTCTAAATCTACAGCAATCTAATAAGAGCACAACACTCACGTGCATTAAAATATTTAACAGAGCTGGTAAAGAAGTTTGCCAGAAAAGATGCAGTTTTAATTAGATACAAGAATGGGCAATGCCGTTTCAGCTGCAGATAGCATTTCTTACGGCTGGTCCAGAGAAGACTGTGAAATCCACAGCTGTTGAAACCTTTCAATTCATGAGAACGCTACCTGCAAGAGACAGGGATGCTGGTAAGGCATTTATTGCTCTGTACTGGAAGCACAGATGGCTTTGTGCTGATCGAACAGAGCTTCCAGGAAAAGCAATTCCCTCCTGATGACGTGAACCTTGCTGGGGGGCAGCAGGCTCCCTTATTCACTTACAAGAAAATCTCCTGCTTCTCTTTTCTCAGTCCCACCACCTGCATACTGCCCGGTTCTAATCGCAAGGATAACAGCCACCCCACTGCAGAAGACTGAGCTCTGCCAGCTGGCATGCCTGTTGGGGTTAGGGGACCATGAGGATGTGAGATACTGCATAGCATCATAAATCTTGCAGTTTGGGAGGCCAAAAGTGTACTTCAGCAAAGGCTTTCTTATTTACCTGGACCAGCCATAGCTCTGCAATTGCTGAATATGTATGAGAAAAAAAAGTGTATATTTCAAACACATCAGCAAATTAGAAAGATACAGTTCCCGCTCTCCAGAATCAGCCAGGGGAAAAAGATAAAACATTTCTCAGACAGGAGAAAGTACATTTGCCTCTGTCCCCTGGTGATATTGTGGTCTCCTTTTTTTCAAGCCACTTTGGTAAGCTTGATGTCCCCTGAGATCTGCAAAGCCTTCACCAAGTTCAGCGGCTGAATGCGGTGAGTGAAGTCACAGAGCTGCCGTCCATCAAGCAAGACTCGTATTTGCTGGTGTTCACATAAGAGCTCCATCTGCAACGGAAAAGGACATGGGAGAGTGTTAGAGATCATCAGCAGAGTTCATTTCACCAGCATGGACTTAGAACCCCATGTGATGGGGATAGTGAAGCACAAAGTCTACCGGTTCTTCTGAAATGCCCCTCATAAATAACCTGCCCTCTGCTGAGATGATACTGTAAAGCTCCTTATAGTGAGCTCTCTCCCTAAGACTGGAGAAAAGGAATGGATCTCTCCCATCAGGGCTTGAACTGTTGCTCTCTGTGCCATACTAGACTAGTTAACCTGGTGATGTCAATAGTTAGCTATTTGTGGTCATATACGTAGCCTTCAGCCTTTCTCCCCCCCTTTTCTCCACCCTAGTCATAGTACTCCAAAAATTACCTTAAATGTATCGCCTGCTGTAAATGGGAAGTAGGGAATAGTCTTCTCTTCTCTTCCCCATTTCCCAGCAATTCGTGCATTTCGGGTGATGGATTTGTCACTAAAGTTAACTGTAAATAACAGCCCAACATCTTTGTTTGCATCCACTGGATCACAGAGCAGAGTCACTGAAAAGCTGAAAAAACAATTAAATGACTGGGACTTTCAGAAACGTGAAAGGATGTGGTGAACACAGCAGATGCCTATAAAGACTAGAGACAGCTGTTGATTTCTTGTCAGACTGAAACATGGGACTTCTACAGGCTTAGAAGCTGCAGAAAGGGATGATAACAGGCTGGTCTGTTTCTCCTCTGGTTTCCGGTAGGATGGTAGTGACTTTTGATGTTGCTTTCCCTCTGTTGTGACTGAAATCAAACCAACATTTATGCATGAGCCAATTCTAATTTGTGTCCTAAAAGAGGTTTATGGAAGCACTGGAGTTGATTGCTGTAGATGCAAAAAAGTGTAATGATAAGCATAATTGCTGTCATCCAGATTAAACACAGCAATGAACCTGCACTTCCTGTGCCAAACCCACTGTTTTTTAAATGGTGTAGATTTCAGTCCGCAGCAGAAAACCAAGATGTGGGTTCAGAATTGCACCTCTTCCTGGAGGAGAAATGCCACTTGTGTGCCCTCTCCGGTTCGCATTAGATAAGGGCAAGGAGTAGAAAATCCTGACAGAGCAGTCAGAAAGGCTGAACAATGAATTATTTCTTGCCCTTTTAATCTTAGCCTAAGAGCAGGAAAATTAAAGCAAGCCATAAATTATGAATCTGTTTGACTTTCTTCTTCCAAAGAGCACAGACCCCCAAGAAATCTTTTGAACTTAGAAGACAGGTAGGAGCACATACGACGGAGTGAAGCCCCCACCAGCCCCTTCACCTACCTCTTGGGGTTGGAGTGTACCATTCCTATGACCGTGAGTTTCATGGCTGGTCTGAGGCCACCTTTAATTTCACCAACATACTGCTCCACCTGCAGGGAACAGTGAAAATGCTCTGCGGTAGGTCATGCCGTGGGTAAACCAGCTGCTTTGGTCACCTCATATAACTTGATTTTATTTTTACATGTACAAAAGAACTTAAAAATATTTCCAGCCTAAAGCACTTCTTGCACTTTTGGTATAAATTCTGTCAGTTCTGCTATCTGAGGTGAGCGAGAGAGCCGCCATAACTGAACTACTGGTAACGAGGATGGCTGCCTGACAGGACTGCTGACTCCGGTGGGCAGTTTCTGAACAAAACTGCTGTCAGCAAGACGAGTGGCCGCTGTCCATGCTCTACCTGACTGATATGTGTGAGTGACGACCCTGACGGCATGCCTCGGGTGGCTCAGGGAACAGCCACCACTGACCTCAGGTGACTGACGCCATGCCCCAAGCCCAGAGCAGGTACTGCAAGCGCTTTGGTGACCCACACGGCTCATGAGTGACAGGACTCGGACGGCTGACACACCTGGACCCACCAGTGATGACTGCTATGGTCTAACGACACAATAAATCTGGTTGCAGGGCTCCATGCAGCAGATCAAAAGCTTTTAAAAAGCACAGACTCTTCGTGAACTTACTCCGCCAGCTCAAATCCATCAACAGATGTCAGCAGGCTGACTTGACACCAACAGGCTTTACACCAGGCCAGGCAGTCTCTGTCCTCCACCATGAGAGCACAAAGCCAGCAGAGATGCTGCCCCGCTGCTGCATGTTGACAGAAACGCAACCATGTCCTCACAGCCGATCCCAGTCACACCTGTCCCCACCACTTTTTCAAAGCCAGGAAATGGCTTCTCTGTGGAGCTGCTTTTGTTCCGTTCACAGAGACCTGTACTTGCAAACTCCACCCGAAGATCAGAGCTACATTTACTTGCTCCAAGTAATTCTCTAACAGCTTTGACAGTCAGTGGAGAAACTAATACAGGCGATGGTTGACATGGAAAAATAAGAGAGAGAGCTTGGAAACAAGTGATAGGGATGTTTTGAGACTTCAGGTTCAGAAATGGCTTTAAGATGCAAATACCAGAGTACTACATTGTAGCATGTAATCACTCCCTATGCAGATTCACTTAGAAAGAAGCTGCTATAAAACACGAAACGTTATTAGCAATTTGTGCAACACTGATAATATTCCAAGGCAATGCACAGCAGACCCTATTTTAGATAAAAAGCGCTTTATCATTCCAGTGTTCCAAGGTAAAAATTCAGCCATTTTTTGCTAGAAGACCTGCACAATATATGCATGGTTTAATATTTTGACTGTGAGAAGCACTACATCAGCATGGAAACCCACAGACTTCTGTTCACAGCAAATGGGCTTCCATTCAAGTCTAAGTTGCTACAAGTACTTCATACGTATTTTTAAATTTTGGAAAATACAACCGATGTTAGATTTTTAAATTATTGAATGCCAGCTTGCTTAATGGAAACACAAATTGGAGATGAAAATTGTTTTGCCTATACTCTATCTCCTAATTTCAATATACTAATTATATCTTCTGCTAAGATGATCTTAAACAATTTATTTTCCCACTTTGATATTTACATCCAGCCACTTTTACAGCTACACAGATATATTAATAAAGCTCTAATTCCCGACAAGGCCAATATTGGAAGAAATTAATTAAAAGTACCTTAAAAAAAATGACAGCACTACTGCTGATTGTTAATAATGTACATATACCCTTGCAGAAGTGGGCAGATGACTCCAGCAGGTGTGTTTTGAACTTTGTAACAAAAGGAAAGCATCAACCACCTGAGATGCCGTACATGAGGGAGCAGCCTCTCAAGAAGTCTGACTGTAAGGAGATACTTTAAACTGGATAAAGCAATTAGAGAGTGGGTAATAAGCATAAAAGATCCCAGGCTAAATGAACTTCATTCTCATACCGGTCCTGTGTCCCACTAAAGCTCCTTCCTTGCCTGCACAAGAGATAAGACACAAAATAGTACCCCAAATTGAAAGTGCACGTTGAGAAATTGTTTGCACAGAGCTGCACCATAGTAAGCACCACCATTAAAGGCACAGGGAATCATTCAGAACTGAGTAGATCGAACGACGACCACGTGGTTCCAACACTTACAGCTCGTCCAGCATGGCTGAAGTGGCATGACTACCCATGTGCCATTTCTCTGCCGACATTGAGTTGACAGTACAGGTGAAAAGTACTCAGGATGCCGTAGGAGGTAATGGTACAAACTCCTGCAGCATCTTACGTGGTTTATTGCTGGGTCCCAGCATGTGCACATGGACATACCCCCTTCCCGTATTTTCCATTCAGGAGCCCTGGGGACTCACTCAGTCACTTACTTTGGGACACCTCTCCTCTGTCATCACCGCTCTGCCTCTTACCGCAGCAGTCCCTGAAGAACTTTTTGTTTTGTGTGTCAGGACAAAAGCAAACAAAAAGCCCAGAATAAAGGGAGGATGTTGGGGGGGTGCTTATCTCTGCCAAACACTGGTTGGACACCACCCAGCCGAGCAGCTGAGTCATGGCCCTCCGCGCCTCATCCCACTCGGGAAGCTCACAAGTAAGACGGCAGTGCGGGCGAGCGGGCAGGGGGACTGTAAGGGTGGGCAGGCGACCACCACCCTGCACGGGAGTGCCTGGCAAGCCGACGTCTGTATCTGTATCCATGCCTACACATTTTTATATGAGGATTTAAAAGTATGTGTGTGTGTGCATAATGTATTGTATTTGTATATGTAATACATATAGATAGCACGTAATTTATTTACTTTAATACCATTTCTGTCTTCTCTCAAAGCGGTAAATATGTGTATAATTTATATCCCTATGCGGACCTGTATATATAGAGGTATACATATTAGGTTATACACATATACAAGGGGTAAATATACACACATACAACGTATATATCCCCTATATGTATACCTCTCTCTACATATGTCTGTATATAATATAGATATATATAGCCTCCCCTCTAAGAGATGACGCAGAGACTCTCACGCCATGAGCTACTCCCCCGCCCTACACCGCCTCACAGATCCCGCCGGTTCCTGGGCCAACGGCAGACCGCGCAGAGGCGCCGCAGGGGGCGGCCCCACTGCGTGCCAGGGGGCGGAGCTTCGGGTGGAAGCCAATCAGAGCCACAAGAGGCCCGAGCACGGGGAGGAGCTGGCGTATGGTAAGAAGCGGCTGCGGAACGTGCCGGTGGGCGGGGGTGGGC